>NW_025334170.1:0-300000 GCF_014858855.1 Bufo gargarizans | reverse complement strand
AACAGATCCCGCTGGGTGGGTTAGGTTTTATTTAAATAATAATCTGAAGTTAGAAAACCACTTTAAAAAATAGTCTTTCTTTTTAAGGAATTTAAGTTGAGGCTTCTGGGAATAATTATGAAAATAAATCCAGAAGCTGTATCTCAAGCTGTAAGTAGTTGCATGAAGTTCATGATGTCATCTTGTCAGAGGTGTGAAAGGTGCATATTGTTTCTCTGAGTGCCTAACATTTCTTTGGAGATCATAGGCTATATTGTACACCTGACTTTTTTTAACTCTACAGGTTTAATGAAATCAGTCCTAGGTGTAAAATGGGAAAAAGCAGACCATGTACATTTATTTTGGTGGTGCCCTAAATTATTTAGATAATGGACTGATATTACAGTTTTTGAAATAACAGTCCCAAAGTATCTGCTTGTAGGCATCCTGGGGTATACAGCAAAACCAGTTCAAAAATAGTGGTAATTTGATTATTATTTCAGGATAGATTATTAATAGCAAAAAATCTGGAAGAATACAAGAACACTTACGAAAAGAGACTAGTGGTACATAATAGGAAAGTAGAGAAAATGATTTTCAGAATAAAGATATGAGTAGGCTATATGATCAGATGTGTGAGCCCTGGGTGAAGAAGATTAGGATACAATATAAGCAGGGAGTATTTTCTACATTTCTTCCTTTATTTTCTCTCCCCCTCCTTTTTCTGGTACGGGGAATTTGGGTGGATAATAGAAGTTTATAGCTTTTGATATTGTGCAAAATGGAATAATTGTATTATAGTTTTAAAATAACATTTCTAAAAAAAAAAAATAATTCCTCCTAGTCTACAAAGCTCTCCACAATGCTGAACCATTATACATGTCTACTCTTATGTCGATCTGCTAACCTACTCATTCTTTTTGATCAGATCATGACTCTCATCCTCCATGATTATATATTCTTACTCTTGACTTCAGGACTTCTCCTGTCCTGCATCCATTCTGTGGCCCATCAGACGTACTCCTACTACTATTACCTGTTTTAAGCTTGACTTGAAAACACATCTTTTCAAAGATACCTATGTCATATAATATTCCTTGGGAACATGGCCATATCACAAACTGACCTGATCACAGTTATCAGTTCTTACTATTGGTGATGAAATACTATGACGTGGCATTATGTGTAGTGTTTATAGTGATAGAAATCTCTATATAGGCAACTACAACCAGTGATTTGAAAGCCACACATGGCTCATGACCATCTCCTGTGTGGCTTGCCATAGCAGCCCCGAGTGCGCACAATACTATATGAAATTAACATCACAGGCAAATACTAAACACAGGACAGGGCAGATCTGGTGGGATAAATACCGGCATGTCAAATTGAAATCTCAATTGCAAATAAAAGGCCATGATCTTGTGTTTTTTTTTTATATTTAATATGTAAATATGTATTACTTGAATGTAGCTTTTAATCATTAACCATCATAAGTTGAAAGCGGTTCACATGGTATAAAGGTGCAGACTTAAATACAAGCAGGGGCGGACTGGGAACTTAAAGTGGCCCTGGAAAAAATACTAAAAGTGACCCCAAAGTGGTCCAAGTTGATGGAAGGCAGGGCCAACACAAGTAGACGGGGCCAGCAATACCATATTTTGACACACTATACCACCCCAACAGAGCCAAATACCACAGTCCACCACAAAATACATTCCCAAAAACGTCCACTGACCGGCCGTGAGGAAGGCTCAGGCAGCCCCCTGGGCATCGGTCCAACGGGAAATTACCCTGTAAGGTGTATGGCCAATCCGCCCCTAAATACAAGAGGTTCCTCAAGTTACAGTACAATATTAACGTGTTTTAGAATGATCATGGAAATTTGAGAAAATTGTAAGTTGAGACCTTAACTCTATGGAAAACTGGTAATTGGTTTTGAAAACCTAAAATGCCAATAAAGAATAGTAAGCAGATAACTGATGTAAATAAAGCAAGTCCTTACACATAATAGAAATAACTACCAGAAGTGATTTTATGTAGAGTACAGGGGCTTCTTCAGGGTCTTATACAGTAAACCAAGTATAGAAGAAATATAAAATGAATCTACCCTCAACTGGCATCCACTCATCCTGGCACAGTAAAATGCCCACGCTGACTGGCTAGATCTTTCAGCCAACTATGTTTGCTACAGAGGTTTGTAACATTGTACTGTATTTTGAATGTGGTTTCAAGTTACAGTGGCCCAGGGAAAACCACTTTAACCTGAGGCCATTGTAACTTGAGGGACCACTATATTGTATCAACAGATAGAATTATGGTGATCGTTATTATCAATCAGATTTCCGTTAAATCTGTGACCACATTCTCTGTTACACAATCCTCACACTTAGGCCTCATGCACACGGCCGTGGTTTTGGTCCGCATCCGAGCCGCGGTTTTTGTAGCTCGGATGCGGACCCATTCACTTCAAGGGGGCCGCAAATGGTGCAGACAGCACTCCGTGTGTTGTCCGCATCCACTGCTCCGTTCTGTGGCGCCGGAAAAAATATATAACCTGCCCTATTCTTGTCCGCTTTGCGGACAAGAATAGGCAGTTAAAGGCTGTCCGTGCCGTTTTTCGCAAATTGCAGAACTCACACAGATGCCAACCTTCTGCTATACATTGATTGGGCATTAGAACTCTCTTTTTAGGGTTTTGTCTCAAAACATTCATTCTGTATTAACAAAGCAATGGAGATTTTTCTTACCTCAGCATTGGATCACAATTTTTATTTGGTCCTACTGCTGCTATTGAACTCGTGTAGACTAAATAAGGCACATTCATGGCCAGACATGCATTGATAACATTCTCGGTCCCTGTGTGTATAATAAAAAACAATATTATATGCATTTGAGTACTTTAATCAAACACTCTAAAAAAATAGAAACAATAGAAAGTGTAACTCATTCTTACCACTCGGCATTCCTAAAAACCTGGAACACGTTGCATTTTGTAAGCAGATTTGTACCTGGCTGACCTGTTACATGTATGCTTGGCAGCTGAAGGCATCTGTGTTGGATTCATGTCCATATGTCCCCCCATTGCTAAGAAAAATGATGTTTTAATATGTGCAAATGACCCTCTAGGGGCAACAGGGTTATTGCTATTACATCTTTTCCACTTTGATTGACATGGCCAGGTGTGATGAGGTTTTCACTGTCAATCCAGGTGCAGAAGGCATTGCAGGTACACAGAGAGTTGAGCCTCTAGGTGTAACAATAATGTCCCTTTTTCTCCTAGAGGCTCATTTGCAACTTATTTTTCTCAGCAATGTGAGCACATAAGAATATGGGACCAACACAGATGCTTCAGCTGCCAAGTGCACATGTAACTGGTCAGCCAGTGTCATAGGTACAAATCTGCCGACAGATGCCCTTTAAAGGGAAACTGTCACTAGGATTTTGTGTATAGAGCTGAGGACATGGGTTGCTAGATGGCCGCTAGCACATCTGCAATACCCAGTCCCCATAGCTCTGTGTGCTTTTATTGTGTAAAAATTTAATTTTTTATACATATGCAAATTAACCCGAAATGAGTCCTGTCCCTGACTCATCTCACGTACAGGACTTCTCAGGGTAATTTGCATATGTACCAAATCGTTTTTTTTTACTCAATAAAAGCACACAGAGCTATGGGGACTGGATATTGCGGATGTGCTAGCTGCCATCTAGCAACCCATGTCCTCAGCTCTATACACAAAATCCCGGTGACAGGTTCCCTTTAAGTTTTTTGAACTGTCAAGCCATTATTACAGGGGAAGTAAACTGCCATCCAACAACAGGTTTTAAAACACCTATTAAATGTTTTACTACTTCTGAGCAGTGTAGTTTATTGCTTGAAATGTCCATAGAGCACATTATATGTGGGACAGACATCTAAACAAAAATTTGCCTCAATGAATATAGGTCTAGTATCAAAAGACAGAAATATGGTAGTCTGTGCGGCATTTGTATGATAAGATATTTTTTAGGTATTTTCAGTGTTATGTTATATATTTCATCAATATGTCTATGCTTACTCTATTTAAACCCAGTAAGGGGGAAGAGCCTCCAAGTCCCGACACATCGTGTGGTTGGGGTGGAGGCTGAAATGGTGCTGGACTCGGCATCCAGGAGCACATCATTCATGGGACAAACTAATCCTCTTGCCTCCAGGCTGTGCTAGGATTGCTGGGGGTGCGGCAATTTAGCTTCCAGCCCTCCCCTAATGCACACAGGTACTGTATGTCTTTGGGGATTATTGTGCATCATGGTTTTATTGCAGTTTTTGTTGCATTTGAGGCAAAAATCGGAACAAACCCGCAATGTACAAGAACTGTTAGGAGAAGGTAAAGGGCCTTTGAGATAATGTGTGCATGTCACATGACCAATCATGTCAAAGAGACATTTTTCTCCTTCTCTGCCTAATTTTGTAAATCTGAAGTGTGTCACTTTATGTGGTAAGAACTTTTGAATACTTTTCCTTATCCAAGTGAATCTGAGATTGTTTTTTTTATTACACATTGTACTTTGTGTTAGAGGTAAGATTCAGTTGATATCTTTTTCATTTATTCAAGGAAAATTTGGAAAGATTAGCAATTTTCTAAATTTGAATGTGACTAAATTTAATACAGATAAACATACCTCACAAAATAGTTATTAATTAACATTTACCACATTTCCACTTTAAGTTGATTTTGAATTTTAAAAGCAATTTATAAAATTTTCTGGAAAATTTCCAAAATTGACTTTCTAAAAGACCGGATTAGTTCTGAAGTCACTTTAAGAGGCTTACTTAATATAAACTACCCATAGATGAACCTATTTTAGAAACTGCATACCTCAAAACTGATTTTAGAACCTTTGTTAAACCCTCAGGTGTTCCACCGGAATTAAAGTAAAATGGAGGTCAAAATTAAAAGTTTTTCCTGGAACAGCAAGGGTTAACAACAAAAAACTATATTGATTACCTTGATTCTGCAGATTCTGAGTAAATAATTTTAATTGGCATTTTCAATGATTGGCGATTCAAGCCATAGATCGCAATAATAGAAAGCATAACAATGTACGCCTACGCAGTAGGCTAATCAGTAGGACAATGGTGTACATTAATAGTTTGCATAGTGAGTAAGGTCTGTAACAATTAGACCGTAACATCAAGAAGGTAAAAAAGGGGGGGGGGGGGGGAGAAACGGGGGGGGGGGGGGGGGAAGAGGGGGTGGTAGGGTAGACCCTGTCACAGGTCATCATAATTCAAGGGACCCAGTTTGCCTTGCGAATGATGCTTTGCCCTAATCTCAATCCAGGATCGGGAACCTCCCTTCACTTTAGGGGATGTAGTTTGAGTTATTGAGCCATGGACTCCAAGTGAGAAGCCTGGACTTCAGAGGAATAATAGTGGAAGGCACTAGGTTTTCATACCTGCACGATTTGTTAACATATGACCTCTGCTATGGTTGGCGAATGATTCTGCAGATTACAGAAACACTGCATATATGATCGTAAACTGCTGTATGAGCACACAACAGATCTTAGAAGGGAAGGAGTACCGTATGGCTTTTGGAAGGCAGATTTTGTTGAAATGGTTTTCAGGCACCATGTTGCATTTGAAGCGAAAAGCGAATTTTTAACGCGAATATCGGCACTTCAAGAATTTGCAAATATTTAGAATATAGTGCTACATATTTGTAATGACGAATATTCATTATAATTTTTTTTAACACAGTACACATCAGGTGATCTTCTTCTTCTAGCTTGTGGGCCAATGAGAAGGCGTTGTCACTGCTTGGTAACATCCCTAGCAACCAATAGAAAAGTTGCCTGCCCCTTACTATACAAGTTGCACGTATTGCGAAAAAATATGCGCATCATTAATTGCCGAAAATTCGAAAGCGCAAATATGTTGGAGCACTCTATCTGAATATGAAGCTATTCTAATGTTCTGCCGTGTCAACCATTTTCTCCTTACCAGCTTGAAAAATTTAGCATAAGTAACCCATGTCGGTATTTTACACTCATTACGCGAACAATACATAGCCGATTTTCGCAATCAAGAATATCATCTCAAATTTGTGAATATATGACGAATATTCTACAAAATATTCAAGAAATATCGCAAATTCGAATACTACACCTGACGCTCATCACTTATTAACAGGAGTAAAAGATCACCTCATTTTGCTTCACATTTTATCCTGAATATGACAACAGCTCATATGTGGTTGTAAACTGCTGTATGGGCACACAGGAGTGCTCAGAAGGGAAGGAGCGACATCTGGATTTTCTAACCTGGAATTTGCTAAAATGTTTTTTAAAAGCCATAACATTTTTATTGACTGAGTTTTGTGCTAATTTTTATGGGATGGGGTAGTTTTTATTGGCACCATTTGGCTTTTTGATAGTTTTTAATCAATTTTTTTAATGAGGCGAGGTGAACAACCATTGCAATTCTGTCATTGTTATTTATTTTTATTTTTTATGAGGTTCACCATACGGTATATTTAATATATGACATACATATGATCTTTTTTACCCTTTTTTTTGAGGATGAGGTGACAAATTATATGTGGTTTATTTTTTCATTTTTTTTTAACCATTTATTAATTATTGGATACTAGGTAAAGCAATTTTTTTTGTGAGGATGAGAGGATGAACTGTAGCTCCAACCTCACTGGCAAAATCACGAGTGGCCTTGGCGGTGAATAGTAATGGCAGTGAGTGGGACCATATGCTACAGGCAAGGGGAAACAAGACATAATGGAAGAAAGCTGCTGGAGACAACAGAACTGGCAAAAATAACATAAATGAAAGTGTGACTATAAAGCAGTAACAACATTGAAAGCATAACACATCACTAAAGCATGAGAGGGCATTGTAGGGTGGATGTCCAGTCCAAGGCTTATTAACATCTATTTACATTTTTAGTCACACCCACCCGTCCCAATTAACATTTATTTGAATATTGGACAGCTTTAAAACGCAAATTGTAAAATAAAAACGGAAAAGGTGATATGAAAAGTAAATCAGCAGTTGTGCTCCTGGTATCTACACATACATCTATCTATGTATGTATCAGTATAGTGTATGTTTTTTAACGATAACAACAAAATAATAGTAATAAAAGTTAAATATACAGGGTAGCTATATGGGGAGTGGTTAATTCTGACCTTGCTATGAAGCCCCACAATTTCTGTGTACTCTCCAGGTGACAACCAAGTGCCTCTCTTTCTCTGGAGAACCTAACATTCACATACATGATGTGAACAACCAACTGAATTCAGCCAGATCGCCGCTAACGAGCACTCGTAGTAAAGCTCGTTACCAATGATCTGGCAGTGTGGTACTGCCCCAGATTACCTGATGAACTAGCACACACTCATTTACAGGGCAATCCAGATTTTTAAGCAGGCAAACAAGTCAGTATGGGGATGAGTGATGACATTAGCGATCACTCCTCCCCATACTATGGAGGAGATCGCTGCATATAATAGCAACAGTCTCCTCCACTAATCAGCAGGCTATTGCCAGGAAGGAACACTTCCTTCCCAACAACCTCCTGAAAAATCTTTTACTGTAATACAGTCTTAAGGCAGCAATATTGACATGAAATGATATGAATAAAATTTTCAACTTACCTCCAACATTTATAGCTTCTAGTTTCTTTAAAGGAAATCTATTATAACCTTCCACAAGAGCAGCAGTGTGAATCACTACGTCAACGCCTTTAACAGCCGATGAAATCTGGTCAAAGTCAGTAATATCTCCTTTAATTAAAGTAACTGTGGTAGATGCTAAAAATTTCAATAAGAGACAATGGTGAAGTCAGAGACCCATTGGCAGACATTTACCAAAGTATGTAAGCTATTAATGTGGCGTAGTACAAAGTCACAAATATTTTGTGACATTTTTATTTAACCTAACCCCATCCCTTCAGCCCATGGCCCTTCTGCTGGCCCCCTCTTGCCCCTACCTGGTGTTGCCTGAGGCGATCGCCTCACCTGGCCTCATTGGTGGCTTACCTCTGCCCACGGCCCACCGGATTTGCTTTTATTTATGACAGAAACGGGTGGAAATGATAGTTCAAATCTAGTTTTAAAATCTTATGTAAATGGTGCAGAAATTTTCCATGTGGAAATTAACCTGCAGTGAGGATTTTGAAATCTGCAGCGTACCAATTGTTTATGCAAGGTGAAATCTGAGGCAAATCTTCCACAAAATCTGCAGGAAACACATGCAGATTTTGGTGCCTATTTGGTGCAGAAATGCAGTTAGAAGCAAATGAAAATCTGCATAAATTTAAAGGGCATCTGTAAGCATATTTGTACCTATGTAACCAGCTGACCTGTTACATGTGCGCTTGGCAGCTGAAGGCATCTGTGATGGTCCTATGTTCATATGTGCCCGCATTGCTGAGAAGAATTAGGTTTTAATATATGAAAATGAGCCTCTAGGAGCAATGGTGGCGTTGCCTTTACAACTAGAGGCCAGGGGCGTACATACAGGGGTCGCAGGGGTCGCACTTGCTACCGGGCCCGGCACTCCAGGGGGCCCGGCCGCCTGTGGACCCGCCCTGCAGTAGTGCTGTGCCTGTATAACCCGGGGTGTGCCGGCCTGGGGCCCGCCCCCCCCCAGTGTTGAGTTTCCTTGCTGCCAGCCCTACCCTCCCTTGATTCTCCTCCCCCTGAGTCTCCTCCCCGGTCGGCGGTGCGGCGTGCCGGACATGACGTTGAGATGCAGGGAGAAGGCGCCGGAAAAGAAAGGAAGAGGGAGAGCGCTGCGCAATGAAGTCGGTCTGGCTTTCAGAGTGAGTGAGGTCTGATGGGGGCTCAGAGTTGGGTAATGTATGTAAAGTTATGACTGGTGACTTGTGCTATGAAGTAATGGGGGGTTTTCTGTTGTCTTGGGGTGCAGCTCATTTGTGTAGGCACTTCTATTGAGCTTCTAGTATATGCTTGGATGTAGCAGAGCTGGTTTTGTCATGCATTTCTTTTGCCTTCATATGGGAAAATACTTCATTGGCCTATCAATGGTTTTATAACTAATTCTGCTATATTTCTGTAGCCTACAACCTCCGACTGCCCAGTTGGGCTGAAACTACTACACCCAACATGTTCTGGCAGTAATAGTAAATGGATATTGGAGCAATTCTGAGCTACTAGTCTATATAATACATATGTAGCCTACATATTTATTATATAGACTAGTAGCTCAGAACTGCACCAATATCCATTTACTATTACTGTCAGAACATGTTGGGTGTAGTAGTTTCAGCCCAACTGGGCAGTCGGAGGTTGTAGGCTACAGAAATATAGTTAGTTATAAAGCCATTAATAGGCCAATGAAGTATTTTACCATATGAAGGCAAAAGAAATGCATGACAAAACCAGCTCTGCTACATAATGTAGCAGAGCTGGTTTTACGTGGGAATACCGTGGGTTATACCGAATATCAACCTCTTGTATATAGTAATATACAGTATATAAAATTATATATATATATATATATATATATATATATAGTACAGACCAAAAGTTTGGACACACCTTCTCATTCAAAGAGTTTTCTTTATTTTCATGACTATGAAAATTGTACATTCACACTGAAGGCATCAAAACTATGAATTAACACATGTGGAATTATATACATAACAAAAAAGTGTGAAACAGAAAATATGTCATATTCTAGATTCTTCAAAGTAGCCACCTTTTGCTTTGATTACTGCTTTGCACACTCTTGGCATTCTCTTGATGAGCTTCAAGAGGTAGTCACCTGAAATGGTCTTCCAACAGTCTTGAAGGAGTTCCCAGAGATGCTTAGCACTTGTTGGCCCTTTTGCCCTCACTCTGCGGTCCAGCTCACCCCAAACCATCTTGATTGGGTTCAGGTCCGGTGACTGTGGAGGCCAGGTCATCTGGCGCAGCACCCCATCACTCTCCTTCATGGTCAAATAGCCCTTACACAGCCTGGAGGTGTGTTTGGGGTCATTGTCCTGTTGAAAAATAAATTATGGTCCAACTAAACGCAAACCGGATGGAATAGCATGCCGCTGCAAGATGCTGTGGTAGCCATGCTGGTTCAGTATGCCTTCAATTTTGAATAAATCCCCAACAGTGTCACCAGCAAAGCACCCCCACACCATCACACCTCCTCCTCCATGCTTCACGGTGGGAACCAGGCATTTAGAGTCCATCCGTTCACCTTTTCTGCGTCGCACAAAGACACGGTGGTTGGAACCAAAGATCTCAAATTTGGACTTATCAGACCAAAGCACAGATTTCCACTGGTTTAATGTCCATTCCTTGTGTTCTGTGATCTGAGCTGCTGTTAACCTGCGATTTCTGAGGCTGGTGACTCGGATGAACTTATCCTCCACAGCAGAGGTGACTCTTGGTCTTCCTTTCCTGGGGCGGTCCGCATGTGAGCCAGTTTCTTTGTAGCGCTTGATGGTTTTTGTGACTGCCCTTGGGGACACTTTCAAAGTTTTCCCAATTTTTCGGACTGACTGACCTTCATTTCTTAAAGTAATGATGGCCACTTGTTTTTCTTTACTTAGCTGCTTTTTTCTTGCCATAACACAAATTCTAACAGTCTATTCAGTAGGACTATTAGCTGTGTATTCACCTGACTTCTCCACAACGCAACTGATGGTCCCAACCCCATTTATAAGGCTAAAAATCCCACTTATTAAACCTGACAGGGCACACCTGTGAAGTGAAAACCATTTTAGGTGACTACCTCTTGAGGCTCATCAAGAGAATGCCAAGAGTGTGCAAAGCAGTAATCAAAGCAAAAGGTGGCTACTTTGAAGAACCTATAATATGACATAATTTTAGTAGTTTCACACTTTTTTGTTATGTATATAATTCCACATGTGTTAATTCATAGTTTTGATGCCTTCAGTGTGAATCTACAATTTTCATAGTCATGAAAATAAAGAAAACTCTTTGAATGAGAAGGTGTGTCCAAACTTTTGGTCTGTACTGTATATATATATAATAAGGCTGTTAACAGCCTGCATTTGTGGGAGGGGCGTCTGGCTATTTATCCCCCTACATGCCGCTCAGCCAGGCGCCCGAGCCTCACGCAGTACTGCGGCATCGCGCTCCCTCCTCCGGTCAGTATTGTCACTTCCGGGTTACCGTGGTCACGTGCCGCCGACGTCAGCCTCGCCACACGCCAGTCAGGTAATCGGGGTGCAGCCTGCCCCGCTCCAACTGTGTATCGCGTCCGGCCGGGTCTAGGTCCGGTGGTGCAGGGTTGAGATGCCGCTCTCCCCCAGTACGTTCCGCCCACGCAATTACAGGCGGCTGGGTTGGGGGAGCGGTGTCCTAGCTTCGTGCCCTTCCGGTCACATGCCGCTCAGGATATGTGTCAGGTAGGATTTAAAGGCTCAGTTAGTGTTAGAGCCAGTGTGAGGCAATTTTTGAGACTGGTAATTAAAGTCTAAACTGTGCTTCCAGCGCAGGAGGTGTTGACAAATTCAGGTTTTTATGTTGCAGGGGTACTCCCGTTTTCTGGGGGGGGGCAGCTTCATTTGGGCTCCCCAACCCCTCCAGCGGGTTACCGGCGGGTTAAAACACCGTGCATGTGCTCGTTCAGAGCTCAGGGCAGCGTTACATAGGCTGGATAAAAAAATAAAATAAAATGTGTATGGTATGGATATGTGTGAACATGTTTGTGTGTGTGTATGTATGTATGTATGTATATATATATATATATGTGTGTATATGTATATACATATGTATATATATATATATATATATATATATATATATATAGCAGAATTAAGCATCATAGTACCAGAATTTGCGGTCTAGGTGGGGGAGCTTTTTACTTTACTGTTTTAAGTCAGCGGGTTTTCGTTTCGTGTCCCTGGATCGCCCAGGTTGTCAGTGTCCCTGGATCGCCCAGGTTGTCAGCGTCCCTGGTTCGCCCAGGTTGTCAGCGTCCCTGGATCACCCAGATGGTCAGCGTCCCTGGATCGCCCAGGTGGTCAGCGTCCCTGGATCGCCCAGGTGGTCAGCGTCCCTGGATCGGCCCCGGTGGTCAGCGTTCCTGGATCGCCCAGGTGGTCAGCGTCCCTGGATCGCCCAGGTTGTCAGCGTCCCTGGATCGCCCAGGTTGTCAGCGTCCCTGGATCGCCCAGGTTGTCAGTGTTCCTGGATCGCCCAGGTTGTCAGTGTCCCTGGATCGCCCAGGTTGTCAATGTCCCTGGATCGCCCAGGTTGTCAGTGTCCCTGGATCGCCCAGGTTGTCAGTGTCCCTGGATCGCCCAGGTTGTCAGTGTCCCTGGATCGCCCAGGTTGTCAGTGTCCCTGGATCACCCAGGTTGTCAGTGTCCCTGGATCGCCCAGGTTGTCAGTGTTCCTGGATCGCCCAGGTTGTCAGTGTTCCTGGATCGCCCAGGTTTTGTCCCCTTTTTTTTTTTTTTTTCCTAGGGTTTTACATCTATTCTGATGTCGGTTGTTCCTTCTTTTAGATTGGGCAGTTGTTTCAGCGTCCCTGGATCGCCCAGGTGGCCAGCGTCCCTGGATCGCTCAGGTTCTGTCTTCGTTTAAATGTCTGTATCCCTGGATCGCCCAGGTTGTCAATGTCCCTGGATCGTCCAGGTTGTCAGTGTCCCTGGATCGCCCGGGTTGTCAGTGTCTCTGGATTGCCCAGGTTGTCAGGGTCCTTGGATCGCCCAGGTTGTCAGGGTCCTTGGATCGCCCGGGTGGTCAGGGTCCCTGGATCGCCCGGGTGGTCAGCGTCCCTGGATCGTCCAGGTTGTCAATGTCCCTGGATCGCCCAGGTTGTCAATGTCCCTGGATCGCCTAGGTTGTCAGTGTCCCTGGATCGCCCAGGTTGTCAGTGTCCCTGGATCGCCCAGGTTGTCAGTGTCCCTGGATCGCCCAGGTTGTCAATGTCCCTGGATCGCCCAGGTTGTTAGTGTCCCTGGATCGCCCAGGTTGTCAGTGTCCCTGGATCGCCCAGGTTGTCAGTGTCCCTGGATCGCCCAGGTTGTCAGTGTCCCTGGATCGCCCAGGTTGTCAGTGTCCCTGGATCGCCCAGGTTGTCAGTGTCCCTGGATCGCCCAGGTTGTCAGCGTCCCTGGATCGCCCAGGTTGTCAGCGTCCCTGGATCGCCCAGGTTGTCAGCGTCCCTGGATCGCCCAGGTTGTCAGCGTCCCTGGATCGCCCAGGTTGTCAGCGTCCCTGGATCGTCCAGGTTGTCAGTGTCCCTGGATCGCCCAGGTGGTCAGCGTTCCCGGATCACTCAGGTTGTCAGCGTTCCTGGATCGCCCAGGTGGTCAGCGTTCCTGGATCACCCAGGTTCTGTCTTCGTTTTCTAAAGCCACCCTTCGGGGTATTCAAAAGGAGGGGAAGGGGTCCGTGAGCCATAGGCAACCTGTGTCCGGTAAATTATTCAGGGATCTTTTTCGTCATTGGATGGTAATCCTTTTTGGGCCCTTCACTAACCTGATTTTGAAAGCGGCCATGTACAGACGTGGACAAAATTGTTGGTACCCTTTGGTCAATGAAAGAAAAAGTCACAATGGTCACAGAAATAACTTTAATCTGACAAAAGTAATAATAAATTAAAATTCTATAAATGTTAACCAATGAAAGTCAGACATTGTTTTTCAACCATGCTTCAACAGAATTATGTAAAAAAATAAACTCATGAAACAGGCATGGACAAAAATGATGGTACCCCTAACTTAATATTTTGTTGCGCAACCTTTTGAGGCAATCACTGCAATCAAACGCTTCCTGTAACTGTCAATGAGACATCTGCACCTCTCAGCAGGTATTTTGGCCCACTCCTCATGAGCAAACTGCTCCAGTTGTGTCCGGTTTGAAGGGTGCCTTTTCCAGACTGCATGTTTCAGCTCCTTCCAAAGATGCTCAATAGGATTGAGGTCAGGGCTCATAGAAGGCCACTTTAGAATAGTTCAATTTTTTCCTCTTAGCCATTCTTGGGTGTTTTTAGCGGTGTGTTTTGGGTCATTGTCCTGTTGCAAGACCCATGACCTGCGACTGAGACCAAGCTTTCTGACACTGGCTAGTACATTTCTCTCTAGAATTCCTTGATAGTCTTGAGATTTCATTGTACCCTGCACAGATTCAAGACACCCTGTGCCAGACGCAGCAAAGCAGCCCCAGAACATAACAGAGCCTCCTCCATGTTTCACAGTAGGGACAGTGTTCTTTTCTTGATATGCTTCATTTTTTCGTCTGTGAACATACAGCTGATGTGCCTTGGCAAAAACTTCGATTTTTGTCTCATCTGTCCACAGGACATTCTCCCAGAAGCTTTGTGGCTTGTCAACATGTAGTTTGGCATATTCCAGTCTTGCTTTTTTATGATTCGTTTTCAACAATGGTGTCCTCCTTGGTCGTCTCCCATGTAGTCCACTTTGGCTCAAACAACGACGGATGGTGCGATCTGACACTGATGTTCCTTGAGCATGAAGTTCACCTTGAATCTCTTTAGAAGTCTTTCTAGGCTCTTTTGTTACCATTCGGATTATCCGTCTCTTAGATTTCTCATCATTTTTCCTCCTGCGGCCACGTCCAGGGAGGTTGGCTACAGTCCCATGGATCTTAAACTTATGAATAATATGTGCAACTGTACTCACAGGAACATCTAGTTGCTTGGAGATGGTCTTATAGCCTTTACCTTTAACATGCTTGTCTATAATTTTCTTTCTGATCTCTTGAGACAGCTCTTTCCTTTGCTTCCTCTGGTCCATGTCGAGTGTGGTACACACCATATCACCAAACAACACAGTGATTACCTGGAGCCATATATATAGGCCCAATGGCTGATTACAAGGTTGTAGACACCTGTGATGCTAATTAGTGGACACACCTTGAATTAACATGTCCCTTTGGTCACATTATGTTCTGTGTTTTCTAGGGGTACCATCATTTTTGTCCATGCCTGTTTCATGAGTTTATTTTTTTACATAATTCTGTTGAAGCATGGTTGAAAAACAATGTCTGACTTTCATTGGTTAACATTTATAGAATTTTAATTTATTATTACTTTTGTCAGATTAAAGTTATTTCTGTGACCATTGTGACTTTTTCTTTCATTGACCAAAGGGTACCAACAATTTTGTCCACGTCTGTATCTCACCTTTTATGGATTCCTCCGGCCCGGTGAGGTTCTGGCGGGTTCAAATCGCCATAACCATCCTCTGAAGCAGCATCTGTTATGGGGCCAGGGCCATTACACTCCCCTGCTACCTTCCACCAAAACCATTCAGACGGGACCCCCGTCTGAGGTAAATGCTATCCCACGCTGAACGATTGGTGCCCAGTTCAGGTGCTGCATCAACTGCTAGGCCTCATCCAAGGTTTATCACCAGATAGCCCGCTCCTGCCACACGCAGGCAAGCTTCTCAGCACCCTCAGTTTATATCTTTCATCCGTGCCCTCGCCCAGGGTCTAGGCTATGACCCCAGGGTAAATTCGGGCCACTCATGTCGCTAGGGGCAGACTCCGCTGCTTCTCGGCATCAGGTGCCAGCTCATGTCATCCGGTCCATGGGGCGGTGGCGGCCCTCCTGCTTCACTAGGTATATACCCAATCCTCGAGTAGAGATATCTCGCGCCTTTCGATCACTGGCTTTGTAGTTTGCAAAAAAGTGTTGTACCTAACTGATGTTTTTTGCCCCCTTTTTCACTGGTGTACCCGCGCCGTGGCTCCCGGCACAATTCAGCCACTATGTTCAGGGCAGGTGTCTCTGCGTGCGCCGACGTTGTCCTAGCCCTGACCATAAATAATAAGGCTGTTAACAGCCTGCATTTGTGGGAGGGGCGTCTGGCTATTTATCCCCCTACATGCCGCTCAGCCAGGCGCCCGAGCCTCACGCCCCTCCCTCCCGCCCTTTTTCTCTAAACTCCCTTCAGGTATGCCCCCTTTTTCACTGGTGTACCCGCGCCGTGGCTCCCGGCACAATTCAGCCACTATGTTCAGGGCAGGTGTCTCTGCGTGCGCCGACGTTGTCCTAGCCCTGACCATAAATATATATATATATATATATATATATATATATACACACACACACACGCGGCGGGTTGGGGGGGGGGGGGCGTCGACGGGGAGTGGGCCCCATGGATCAGTTTTGCACCGGGGCCCCATGGATTGTGTGTACGCCACTGCTAGAGGCTCTGCTCTCTCTTGCTCTCTTTGCGACTGCCACAACCTCTCCAATTTAATTGACAGGGCCACGCAGTGAAAACTTCATCACACCTCCCTCTAGGTGACAACGCCCCCATTGCTCCTAGAGACTCATTTGCATATATTAAAACATAACATTTCTATTTTTATTCTATTTTTATTATTATTTCCATCTTTATTTATCCTAGGTCCAAAGTAAATTCGCTCGAAACTATCCAAGACCTATCGCCGTACAGCATTAAAACCTATGGGCTCCAGCAAGGCAAATTCGTTATCACCGAAGTCTTGAGAGACTTCGGTGAATAACTTCGGCCATTGATTTTTAAACCTCAAAACCGATATAAAAAATGGATCCAAAATCAGCATCGGTACGGACTGGTATCCCAGTAGCCAGGGCCGGCTCCAGGTTCATGTGGGCCCTTGGTTGATAAAGTCTCAGTGGGCCCCCTTGTGGCATTTTGCACGGCGCTTACAGCAATGAAACTGCATGTATTATAGATTAAATACCTTACCCACAGCCTGCTACAGAGCGGATATATGTGAATCAGTCCTTACGTGCCTACTTTTATTTTCTACCCAGTGTTTCAGTCCCTCAGGTTTACTCACAGATATGTGCCCCCTCACAGTACATATGCAAGATATAACCCCTTCATAGTAGATATGCCAAGATATGTACCCCCTCATAGTAGTTATGCAAGATGTGCCCCCTTCATAGTAGATATGCCAAGATATGTGCCCCCTCACAGTAGATATGCCAAGATATGTGCCCCCTTCACAGTAGATATCCCTAAATATGTGCCCCCTCACAGTGGCCTAGTGCCCCCTTCACAGTGGTTATGCCGAGATGTGCCCCCTTCACAGGAAGTGAAATAAACAAACAATAAATACTCCTCGCCTCAATCATCTGGCTCCTCCCATGATCTGCGCTCCCCATCAGCAGCAGCAGGATACTGTGACACATTGCGCTGCTGTGTAGGAGGCGCAGAGGCTGATTCCTCACCTGCCCGCTCCTCCTCTTACACAGATCAGCAGGACGATGTGTAAGAACATCGCGCTGCTGCTGCTGCTGTGGAGCGCTGGCAGCTCAATGGTGGAGCGGGGAGCGAATAGTTCCCTGCTTCAGTGGCATCCCTAGGGTGTGGCACCCGGGGCGGGTCCTTTCTCTGGCACCCCCCATACTTAAAAAAAAAATGGTACCCCCTCACAGTAGTATTGCCCTCATTGTAAACCTTCACAGTAGTTTTGTACAGATGTGTGCCCCCTCACAGTAGTTATGCCCACATTGTGCCCTCTCACAGTAGTTATGCCCTCTCTGTGCCCCTTTCAACATTGTAATGCCCTATCTGTGCCCCCTTCACAGTAATAATTCCCATTATGCCCCCTTCACAGTAATAATCCTCATTGTGCCCCCTTCATAGTAATAATCCTATTGTCCCCCCTTCATAGTAGAAATCCCTATTGTGCACCCTTCTCAGTAATAATGCCCACTGTTCCCCCTTCACAGTAATAATGCCCACTGTTCCCCCTTCACAGTAATAATGCCCATGGTGCCACCTTCGATGTAGTAATGCCCTCTGGCTCTGTGCTCCCTCCATAGTAGAAATTCCCATTGTGCCCCCTTCACATTAGTAATGCCCTCTGTGGCCCCTCCAGAGTAGTAATACCCTCTATGGCCCCTCCATAGTAATAAAGACCTCTGTGCCCCCTCCATAGTAATAAAGACCTCTGTGCCCCCTCCATAGTAATAAAGTCCTTTGTGCCCCCTCCATAGTAATAAAGACCTCTGTGCCCCCTCCATAGTAATAAAGACCTCTGTGCCCCCTCCATAGTAATAAAGTCCTTTGTGCCCCCTCCATAGTAATAAAGTCCTCTGTGCCCCCTCCATAGTAATAAAGTCCTCTGTGACCCCTCTATATTAAAAACAAAAAAACACAGTAACTACTCACCTTGTCCCATTCCTGAAGCCCACATACCTCTTTTCCCTGCAGGTACAGATCGCTTTGCAGCACTGTGTGGGCAGAGCTTATGCAGATTACTGGACTGCAAGCTCCGCCCACACAGGCTGGCAGCGCCATCCGTGCCTGTAGGCTCAATGGTGGAGCGGGGAGAAGTCTTCCTGCTTCACCATTCAGAGCGCCGCCAGCCTGAAGAAGAGGAGGAGCGCGGGGAGCTGAGCAGTGGTGACCGGACCGCAGCTCCCTGCGCTCCAGCAATGAGCGCTTCCATCTGTATTGATGGAAGTGTTCATTGCTTCTGGCCTCTGGCAGCTGTGCTGTGGGCCCCGCAGGAACTGTCGGCCCCGGCACTTGCCCGAGTATGCCAGGTCTGACAGCGGCCTTGGTGGTAGCGAAGCCGACTTCAGATCCATGTTTTAAAGCTTAAAAATGAAATCCCGAAGTTATTCGGCGAAGTCCCACTGGACTTCGGTGATAACGAATTTGCCTTGCCTCGGAGCCCATACATTTGAATGCAGGTCATAGACTAATCTCTGTATAGCAATCAAACAAAGTTTTGAACAAATTGACTTCGGATCTAGGATCCGAAGCTCGATTCGCTCAACACTATTTATTATTATAGATTGTGCTGTGTTTCTGCACCAAATCCACACCAAAATCCATATTTGCTACCTGCAAATTTTAATGCAGATTTGCCCTAGATGTCACGCACCGCAAAGGGCAAAATCTGCTCTGAAATTCCGCACAGTTGATATGCTGATGGGAATCATTTTTATTATTCAACTTGAAAACCATTTTAAAACTGGGATCTGAAGTTGGCTTCGGTACCCAGGTACCAGCCGATACCAAAGACGACTTCAAAACACAGTTTTATAATGGTTTTCAAGTTTAA
Source organism: Bufo gargarizans (assembly GCF_014858855.1). Taxonomy (NCBI): domain Eukaryota; kingdom Metazoa; phylum Chordata; class Amphibia; order Anura; family Bufonidae; genus Bufo; species Bufo gargarizans. The sequence continues at coordinate 280,987 of NW_025334170.1, read as the reverse complement.
TAATTGAAGTCCAAAGTTATTCCATGAAGTCTCATGAGACTTCAGACATAACGAATTTCACCTCCGCGAAGGCAATAAATTTGGATGCTGTATGGAGACCCGTCTCTGTACAGCATTCAAACAAAGTTTTGAATAAAGCAACTTTGGATGTATGATCCGAAGCGCACTCCGCTCAACACTAGTTAGGTGTTTGGATGGGTGCAATGCAGGGCATGTAGAGTTCAATGTGCAATGGCCTGTGTATGGTGCAAGAGTCAGTAAGCAGGCCAGATTAAATTCAATAAAAGTCTCTTTATACTGTGGTGCAAAATAGGAGTTGTAGTATATCTAAAATAGCAAAACACAGTTCCAACTGTACACAGTGCAATTCTATCCCAGATAGCGATGTATGGATTTAGGCAAGCATGGAAATTATGGCCCTCTTCTCACACTATGTTGCTAGAGTCTTTCTCATTAGAATCTGTGGCTGGCAACTGTAATTTTGCCATTATACATGTAATGCACATGGTGGTGTATAGGTTGAATGATACAACTGGCCAATCTGTTCCTTTAATGTGTATCAACTGTAATCCTTCCACAGCGGTAAAGTCTGAATTGCCCTCAATGGCGGTTTCCATACTGACTGACTCTTGGTGCTAGACCAGGGATCAGCAACCTTCGGCACTCCAGCTGTTGTGAAACTACAATTCCCAGCATGCTCCATTCATTTCTATGTGAGTTCTTAGAAGAGCAGAGTAAGTATGCATGCTGGGAGTTGTAGTTTCACAACAGCTGGAGTGCCGGAGGTTGCCTACCCCTGTGCTAGACCATGTAGATTTCTGAACTTATTCCTTTCGCTCTTTTCTCTCTTGCTGTAAATCAAACAGGGACTTGTTAGTCTTTGAATCCTGAGGAGCAAGGAGAAAGAAGATATGAACTTTGCTTCCTTCCTGTCCCTTCTCCCTCCTCAGATTTTCCTAGAACACTCTAGAGCTAGGAGTGGAGCCAGCCGCCACCTAGCAACCTCTTGCAAAGGGCTATGAGAATTATTTAACTCCGTTACCATACAGAGCTATGCTGTGAATATACAATGCATTAACAATACATGGCATAACATTAGATTACATCATAGAAAATAAAACCCAGATATCCCCTGCTCCGGGAACTGTACTTGACTATGACCTTGAATGATAATTTCTTGTATTTACCTGTTTCTAGATTTCTTATAGCTTCAGTTTCATTGAGATCAAAAATTTTAACCTCCTTCACATACTCTTCTTTGAGTAAAAGTTTTACAATACATTCTCCAAGAAAGCCACATCCACCTGTGACTAAGTACACCAGATCGTTCGCCATATTGAGGATAGTATAGGAACTGCCTGTTATAAAATGACAAATTTATTCGATAAGGAATAAAACAGCAGAAAATGTAATATCAGTAGTTGCATTTCTCACTAGAGTCATGGCGAATATGATGGACTGGGTTTCACAAAGTTTCCTGAATATAATAGCAAAGCATGCTACACTATTTCAGCCATTAAAGACCAACCAAAAGCAGACAGAACAGAAGTAAAGTATGAACAGAGCCTCAGCACTGACATCTTGTCATATGACAACTACTTTTTGAATTGTGATCTAATGCACATTTAGCCTGTTGATGCTACCATTGAAACATTAACCCACTAACAACCTGGCAAATATGCAGTGAATTGGCCGGAAAAATACCATTGTACGCAACGTTTTCAGTTCTGCTGATTCTTGCCGTATTTGCCGTGGTGCAGCCGGATCTGTTTAATAGGGGCAACGGGCATTCAGGTAGCGTCCTGCAATGCCAGATTCAGAGAACTCTGGAAGGCTCTTCCCTAGTGGAACAGGCTGCCGGATATCTGTAATGCTAGTGTGAAACTACCCTTAGGCCTCATCTTCAGTTTGTGCTCAGACTTAAAAACATTTTGGCATACTTGCTGTTAGGTATGAAATAGGAGTACCTGCACCATATCCCCCAGCGGTAGTTGTTCTTGGGGGGGATATATTAGGGTTAGAATGAACGAACGATAAACAATGAGCACCACCTTAATGGGTTATCCCATGACGAATATAAAAAATGAAAATCAGACATCATATAGTACATGACAACCTCTTTCTAAGGGCACATGCACACGACCGTATGTATTTTGAGGTCAGCAAAACATGGATCCGCAAAAAATACGGATGACGTCCGTGCGCATTTTGTATTTTGCGGAACGGAACAGATGGCCACTAATAGAACAGTCCTATCCTTGTCCGTTATGCGGACAATAGTAGGACATGCGGACATATGAAAATGGAATGCACACTGAGTAACTTCAGGGTTTTTTTGCAGACCCATTGAAATGAATGGTTACGCATATGGTCTGTAACGGATCTCCTGGCACCCTGACTGGGTAACTCTGTTGATGGATGCTCCTAGTGCTTCCCAAGGGCTCCAAGCACTCCGCTCGACACCGTAACCACCACAGGAACAAGGAACAGGAAGAGCTCTTACAAGAGCTAGGGGTTATAGCCAGGGGAATATACAGCGTATAGTAATCCCCACACACATGAGACTAGGCTCTATGTTGAAGGGAAAACAGGAACTCTTTAATGGGTTATTTTTCAGCCTTTTATGCAGGTCTCCTAGCAAGGGACACTCCCCCTGGGGGCCTTGTAGAAGACTGTGACAGTTTATATATTAGCCAATCACATGCATTTACAGTATTGAAACCTTCCCAGCAATTGTACACAAAACCCCCTTCCCTCTGTCTGTAACGCAATCAACAAAATACAATGGGCATTGTCTTTGACGCAATCAACAAAATACAATTACCAAAACACAATAGGTTCTGTCTGTTATACAATTACCAAACATAATGGGCTAAGTTAATCACTCACAGGCAGAAAACACAAATTTTTCCCAAAACACAAAAAATACCTCAAAACCCCACATATCCCCATAATTTATACAGCTCTGATCTAGGTGAACAACATATCCAAAAATCACCCAGATCCAAACAGGGGTTCCCGAATTCCATGGAAGTCACATTTGGCCAACAGCAAGCACGGCTTCCCTGCCCAAAACAGTTCTACAGATTTAGGCTGTGCGGCCCGTCTGTCTTCTCCTTCAAAGTTAGTATATGGGTCATAATCCTGAGGCAAGAGGCTGGCAAACAGACCCCTCCAAGACCCAGTTGTGAGTTTTTTTTCGCCACACAGTTGGCAAAAAAAAACTGGAACAGACATGGAAAGAAAATACGTTCAATGTGCATGAGTCCTAACAAAGCTAGAACCAGCCCTGTACCTCACATGGATCCAGAGATCTCCACATTCATTGCTCTGCTAGATTTATATCAAGGTGACAGCTCAGGGGAAGTGTCTTTTCTGCTGCAGATCAGGGGGCGTGTCCATGCTCTACCTATCACAGCTCAGGAGGCAGTTAAAGGATGAAACTGAGCATGTGCGGCCTCCTCAGTGAGTAGGTCAAATAAACATAAATAAAAAAACTGCATTTGGCGCTATGCAGATACATTTTATTAAATAACTCAATGGCTCTGTTAAATTTTAAATTCTATACTATTACAAGCGTATTCAGATCCAGGTGCTGGTTTGAAAACGGTAGAATATTTTTTGTGGGACAACCCCTTTAAAACAAAGATTAGGAGGGGACGGGGATTTAAAGAGAGTCTGTCATTAGGAAATCCATTGATAAATCTGACACAATGCCTTGTAAGGCTAGCTTGGCTGAATGTAATGACACCTTTCACTTAGCGATCTGATGTTTAAAGGGGTCATCCAGTTTTTACTAAGCGATGGCCAATCCATTATGGCAGCAATCTGACATCATGCACCCCACCAATCAGCTGCTTAGGTGTAGCTATGTCACTTGAAGTCATCGCTGGAACTACACAGCTTTGTCAATTGTGTACTGGAGGGTGCTAGTTCCATCGTGCTGCTCATATTGAAGTCAATGGGAGCATCACTGCAGTGACAAGCTCTGTCCACTACACAGGTGACAGAGGTGTGTAGCTTCTGCACTGACCAACATAGGTACACTTAGAATTAGTTAATTAGAGCCCCCCTCAGCCCACCTGCACCGAGTGGCCCTACCCTGATTCATAGATCTATTATGAAGGCTTGGCTTGGGAAAGTTAATAAAAAATGTACCCTTATGATATAGCAACCGATATTTTGAGCATCAGTGGTGACATACAGATGTAGCAATCCTCATCTTGATCCCTAAGTGAGCAAAGGGAGGAAACTTTAAAATGACTCTTTTCAATGGGTCGTGATTAGAGTTGAGCGAACACCTGGATGTTCGGGTTCGAGAAGTTCGGCCGAACATCCCGGAAATGTTCGGGTTCGGGATCCGAACCCGATCCGAACTTCGTCCCGAACCCGAACCCCATTGAAGTCAATGGGGACCCGAACTTTTCGGCACTAAAAAGGCTGTAAAACAGCCCAGGAAAGAGCTAGAGGGCTGCAAAAGGCAGCAACATGTAGGTAAATCCCCTGCAAACAAATGTGGATAGGGAAATGAATTAAAATAAAAATTAAATAAATAAAAATTAACCAAAATCAATTGGAGAGAGGTTCCATAGCAGAGAATCTGGCTTCCCGTCACCCACCACTGGAACAGTCCATTCTCAGATATTTAGGCCCCGGCACCCAGGCAGAGGAGAGAGGTCCCGTAACAGAGAATCTGTCTTCATGTCAGCAGAGAATTAGTCTGCATGTCATAGCAGAGAATCAGGCTTCCCGTCACCCACCACTGGAACAGTCCATTCTCAGATATTTAGGCCCCGGCACCCAGGCAGAGGAGAGAGGTCCCGTAACAGAGAATCTGTCTTCATGTCAGCAGAGAATTAGTCTGCATGTCAGCCACCACTGCAACAGTCCATTGGCATATATTTAGGCCCAGCACACACACAGGCAGAGGAGAGAGGTCCCGTAACAGAGAATCTGGCTTCATGTCAGCAGAGAATCAGTCTGCATGTCATAGCAGAGAATGAGGCTTCACGTCAGCCACCACTGCAACAGTCCATTGGCATATATTTAGGCCCAGCACCCAGGCAGAGGAGGGAGGTCCCGTAACAGAGAATCTGGCTTCATGTCAGCAGAGAATCAGTCTGCATGTCATAGCAGAGAATGAGGCTTCACGTCAGCCACCACTGCAACAGTCCATTGTCATAAATTTAGGCCCAGCACTAGTGTTGAGCGGCATGTCCCATATTCGAATTCGCGAAATTTTGTGAATATTCGAAAGAATATTCGTAAAATATTCGCGATTATTCAAATTCGTTATTATTTCGCATATGCGATAATTCGAATTTTCGCATCGCATAATACATATGCTATGCAAAATTCACATGTGCGCTAATGAAATCGCCTTACGAAGATTCGCAACTCAATTCAATCACTAATGTATGAATGCAATGCCCTTTGCCTCTGTTCTGGGACAAGTGTAGATATTCGCATGTGCGCTAATAAAATCGCCTTACGAAGATTCGCACCTCAATCACTTTCTAGGGAATGTGAGACTTTTGGGAATCAATCGAGATACAGTGGGGGGTGATGACAGTAGTTGACAGAGTACAGATCAATGTAATCTGTAAGGTGGAAAGTAAAATAAAAAATACGAATATTCGTAAATCGAATTTTACGAAGTTCTACGTATTCGCGAATATGGTGCTATACTATATGAATGCACAGGCCTTTGCCTCTCTGTTCTGGGGACAAGTGTAGATATTTGCATTTGCGTTAATAAAATCGCCTTACGAAGATTCGCAGCTCAATTCAATCACTAATGTATGAATGCAAAGCCCTTTGCCTCTGTTCTGGGACAAGTGTAGATATTCGCATGTGCGCTAATAAAATCGCCTTACGAAGATTCGCAACTCAATTCACTAATGTATGAATGCAAAGCCCTTTGCCTCTGTTCTGGGACGTGCCGATATTCGCATGTGCGCTAATAAAATCGCCTTACGAAGATTCGCGCCTCAATCACTTTCTAGGCAATGTGAGTAAGATCTGAGCTGTTGGACCTTTGGGAAACAATCAATTATATGTGTACTGTAATTTTGTGTGGGGGGGGGAAAAAACAAAAAACGAATATTCGTTTTTACGACTATATAGCACTATATTCGAAATATTCGCGAAATCGCGAAGTTGCGATATTCGCGAAAAAAATTTGCTTTTCGAATATTCGCTCTCAACACTACCCAGCACCCAGGCAGAGGAGAGAGGTCCCGTAACAGACAATCTGGCTTCATGTCAGCAGAGAATCAGTCTGCATGTCATAGCAGAGAATGAGGCTTCACGTCACCCACCACTGCAACAGTCCATTGGCATATATTTAGGCCTAGCACACAGGCAGAGCAGAGAGGTCCCGTAACAGACAATCTGGCTTCATGTCAGCAGAGAATCAGTCTGCATGTCATAGCAGAGAATGAGGCTTCACGTCAGCCACCACTGCAACAGTCCATTGGCATATATTTAGGCCTAGCACACAGGCAGAGCAGAGAGGTCCCGTAACAGACAATCTGGCTTCATGTCAGCAGAGAATCAGTCTGCATGTCATAGCAGAGAATCAGGCTTCACGTCAGCCACCACTGCAACAGTCCATTGTCATAAATTTAGGCCCAGCACCCAGGCAGAGGAGAGAGGTCCCGTAACAGACAATCTGGCTTCATGTCAGCAGAGAATTAGTCTGCATGTCATAGCAGAGAATCAGGCTTCATGTCAGCCACCACTGCAACAGTCCATTGGCATATATTTAGGCCCAGCACCCAGGCAGAGGAGGGAGGTCCCGTAACAGAGAATCTGTCTTCATGTCAGCAGAGAATCAGTCTGCATGTCATAGCAGAGAATGAGGCTTCACGTCAGCCACCACTGCAACAGTCCATTGGCATATATTTAGGCCTAGCACACAGGCAGAGGAGAGGTTCATTCAACTTTGGGTAGCCTCGCAATATAATGGTAAAATGAAAATAAAAATAGGATTGAATGAGGAAGTGCCCTGGAGTCCAATAATATATGGTTATGGGGAGGTAGTTAATGTCTAATCTGGACAAGGGACGGACAGGTCCTGTGGGATCCATGCCTGGTTCATTTTTATGAACGTCAGCTTGTCCACATTGGCTGTAGACAGGCGGCTGCGTTTGTCTGTAATGACGCCCCCTGCCGTGCTGAATACACGTTCAGACAAAACGCTGGCTGCCGGGCAGGCCAGCACCTCCAAGGCATAAAAGGCTAGCTCTGGCCACGTGGACAATTTAGAGACCCAGAAGTTGAATGGGGCCGAACCATCAGTCAGTACGTGGAGGGGTGTGCACACGTACTGTTCCACCATGTTAGTGAAATGTTGCCTCCTGCTAACACGTTGCGTATCAGGTGGTGGTGCAGTTAGCTGTGGCGTGTTGACAAAAGTTTTCCACATCTCTGCCATGCTAACCCTGCCCTCAGAGGAGCTGGCCGTGACACAGCTGCCTTGGCGACCTCTTGCTCCTCCTCTGCCTTGGCCTTGGGCTTCCACTTGTTCCCCTGTGACATTTGGGAATGCTCTCAGTAGCGCGTCTACCAACGTGCGCTTGTACTCGCGCATCTTCCTATCACGCTCCAGTGCAGGAAGTAAGGTGGGCACATTGTCTTTGTAGCGTGGATCCAGCAGGGTGGCAACCCAGTAGTCCGCACAGGTTAAAATGTGGGCAACTCTGCTGTCGTTGCGCAGGCACTGCAGCATGTAGTCGCTCATGTGTGCCAGGCTGCCCAGGGGTAAGGACAAGCTGTCCTCTGTGGGAGGCGTATCGTCATCGTCCTGCCTTTCCCCCCAGCCACGCACCAGTGATTGACCCGAGCTGCGTTGGGTGCCACCCCGCTGTGACCATGCTTCATCCTCATCCTCCTCCACCTCCTCCTCATCCTCGTCCTCCTCGTCCTCCAGTAGTGGGCCCTGGCTGGCCACATTTGTACCTGGCCTCTGCTGTTGCCAAAAACCTCCCTCTGAGTCACTTCGAAGAGACTGGCCTGAAAGTGCTAAAAATGACCCCTCTTCCTCCTCCTCCTCCTCCTCCTCCTGGGCCACCTCCTCTTCCATCATCGCCCTAAGTGTTTTCTCAAGGAGACATAGAAGTGGTATTGTAACGCTGATAACGGTGTCATCGCCACTGGCCATGTTGGTGGAGTACTCGAAACAGCGCAACAGGGCACACAGGTCTCGCATGGAGGCCCAGTCATTGGTGGTGAAGTGGTGCTGTTCTGTAGTGCGACTGACCCGTGCGTGCTGCAGCTGAAACTCCACTATGGCCTGCTGCTGCTCGCACAGTCTGTCCAGCATGTGCAAGGTGGAGTTCCACCTGGTGGGCACGTCGCATATGAGGCGGTGAGCGGGAAGGCCGAAGTTACGCTGTAGCGCAGACAGGCGAGCAGCAGCAGGATGTGAACGCCGGAAGCGCGAACAGACGGCCCGCACTTTATGCAGCAGCTCTGACATGTCGGGGTAGTTGTGAATGAACTTCTGCACCACCAAATTCAGCACATGCGCCAAGCAAGGGATGTGCGTCAAATTGGCTAGTCCCAGAGCTGCAACGAGATTTCGCCCATTATCACACACCACCAGGCCGGGCTTGAGGCTCACCGGCAGCAACCACTCGTCGGTCTGTTGTTCTATACCCCGCCACAACTCCTGTGCGGTGTGGGGCCTGTCCCCCAAACATATGAGTTTCAGAATGGCCTGCTGACGTTTACCCCGGGCTGTGCTGAAGTTGGTGGTGAAGGTGTGTGGCTGACTGGATGAGCAGGTGGAAGAAGAGGAGGAGGAAGCCGAGAAGGAGGAGGTGGCAACAGGAGGCAAAGAATGTTGCCCTGCGATCCTTGGCGGCGGAAGGACGTGCGCCAAACAGCTCTCCGCCTGGGGCCCAGCTGCCACTACATTTACCCAGTGTGCAGTTAGGGAGATATAGCGTCCCTGGCCGTGCTTACTGGTCCACGTATCTGTGGTTAGGTGGACCTTGCCACAGATGGCGTTGCGCAGTGCACACTTGATTTTATCGGATACTTGGTTGTGCAGGGAAGGCACGGCTCTCTTGGAGAAGTAGTGCCGGCTGGGAACAACATACTGTGGGACAGCAAGCGACATGAGCTGTTTGAAGCTGTCTGTGTCCACCAGCCTAAATGACAGCATTTCATAGGCCAGTAGTTTAGAAATGCTGGCATTCAGGGCCAGGGATCGAGGGTGGCTAGGTGGGAATTTACGCTTTCTATCAAATGTTTGTGAGATGGAGAGCTGAACGCTGGCGTGTGACATGGTTGAGACGCTTGGTGACGGAGGTGGTGGTGGTGGTGTTGGTGGTACATCCCCTGTTTGCTGGGCGGCAGGTGCCAACGTTCCTCCAGAGGCGGAGGAAGAGGCCGAGGCGGCAGCAGCAGAATAGGCCGAGGCGGCAGCAGCAGAAGAGGTAGCAGGGGGAGCCTGAGTGACTTCCTTGGTTTTAAGGTGTTTACTCCACTGCAGTTCATGCTTTGCATGCAGGTGCCTGGTCATGCAGGTTGTGCTCAGGTTCAGAACGTTAATGCCTCGCTTCAGGCTCTGATGGCACAGCGTGCAAACCACTCGGGTCTTGTCGTCAGCACATTGTTTGAAGAAGTGCCATGCCAGGGAACTCCTTGAAGCTGCCTTTGGGGTGCTCGGTCCCAGATGGCGGCGGTCAGTAGCAGGCGGAGTCTCTTGGCGGCGGGTGTTCTGCTTTTGCCCACTGCTCCCTCTTTTGCTACGCTGTTGGCTCGGTCTCACCACTGCCTCTTCCTCCGAACTGTGAAAGTCAGTGGCACGACCTTCATTCCATGTGGGGTCTAGGACCTCATCGTCCCCTGCATCGTCTTCCACCCAGTCTTGATCCCTGACCTCCTGTTCAGTCTGCACACTGCAGAAAGACGCAGCAGTTGGCACCTGTGTTTCGTCATCATCAGAGACATGCTGAGGTGGTATTCCCATGTCCTCATCATCAGGAAACATAAGTGGTTGTGCGTCAGTGCATTCTATGTCTTTCACCGCTGGGGAAGGGCTAGGTGGATGCCCTTGGGAAACCCTGCCAGCGGAGTCTTCAAACAGCATAAGAGACTGCTGCATAACTTGAGGCTGAGACAGTTTCCCTGGTATGCATGGGGGTGATGTGACAGACTGATGGGGTTGGTTTTCAGGCGCCATCTGTGCGCTTTCTGCAGAAGACTGGGTGGGAGATAATGTGAACGTGCTGGATCCACTGTCGGCCACCCAATTGACTAATGCCTGTACCTGCTCAGGCCTTACCATCCTTAGAACGGCATTGGGCCCCACCATATATCGCTGTAAATTCTGGCGGCTACTGGGACCTGAGGTAGTTGGTACACTAGGACGTGTGGATGTGGCAGAACGGCCACGTCCTCTCCCAGCACCAGAGGGTCCACTAACACCACCACGACCATGTCCACGTCCGCGTCCCTTACTAGATGTTTTTCTCATTGTTATGGTTCACCACAACAACAAATATATTATTTGGCCCAATGTATTGTATTCAAATTCAGCGGGATATAAATTTGAGGCCTAGTATTTAGGCGCTGGGTGACCGGTATGGATTTAGTGACAGAATTAGACTTGGAAATGCACAGAAGCGTGTGTGTGAAGTTATTCTGAATGACCCTATGTGCACCTTCAATATGATCTACCCTTTTAGGGATAGATTTCAAATAGCTCTGATATAGCAGAAACGACTAAATTATGAAATTGCTAAATTGGGAATTGTATTTCAACCCAGAACAAAAAATGTGCTTTGACGGACACTAAATAACTTTCCCAGCCACAACAGGACAGCGGTAACGAGAGATTTAGCGGGATATAAATTTGAGGCCTAGTATTTAGGCGCTGGGTGACAGGTATGGGTTTAGTGACAGAATTAGATTTGGAAATGCACAGTAGCGGGTGTGTGAAGTTATTCTGAGTGACCCTATGTGCACCTTGAATATTATATACCCTTTTAGGGATAGATTTCAAATAGCTCTGATATAGCAGAAACCACTAAATTATGAAATTGCTAAATTGGGAATTGTATTTCAACCCAGAACAAGAAATGTGCTTGAACGGACACTAAATAACTCGCCCAGCTACAGCACTAGGGACAGATTTAGCGGGATATAAATTTGAGGCCTAGTATTTAGGCGCTGGGTGACAGGTATGGGTTTAGTGACAGAATTAGACTTGGAAATACACAGTAGCGGGTGTGTGTGAAGTTATTCTGAATGACCCAATGTGCACCTTGAATATTATATACCCTTTTAGGGATAGATTTCAAATAGCTCTGATATAGCAGAAACCACTAAATTATGAAATTGCTAAATTGGGAATTGTATTTCAACCCAGAACAAGAAATGTGCTTGAACGGACACTAAATAACTCGCCCAGCTACAGCACTAGGGACAGATTTAGCGGGATATAAATTTGAGGCCTAGTATTTAGGCGCTGGGTGACAGGTATGGGTTTAGTGACAGAATTAGACTTGGAAATACACAGTAGCGGGTGTGTGTGAAGTTATTCTGAATGACCCAATGTGCACCTTGAATATTATATACCCTTTTAGGGATAGATTTCAAATAGCTCTGATATAGCAGAAACCACTAAATTATGAAATTGCTAAATTGGGAATTGTATTTCAACCCAGAACAAGAAATGTGCTTGAACGGACACTAAATAACTCGCCCAGCTACAGCACTAGGGACAGATTTAGCGGGATATAAATTTGAGGCCTAGTATTTAGGCGCTGGGTGACAGGTATGGGTTTAGTGCCAGAATTAGACTTGGAAATACACAGTAGCGGGTGTGTGTGAAGTTATTCTGAATGACCCAATGTGCACCTTGAATATTATATACCCTTTTAGGGATAGATTTCAAATAGCTCTGATATAGCAGAAACCACTAAATTATGAAATTGCTAAATTGGGAATTGTATTTCAACCCAGAACAAGAAATGTGCTTGAACGGACACTAAATAACTCGCCCAGCTACAGCACTAGGGACAGATTTAGCGGGATATAAATTTGAGGCCTAGTATTTAGGCGCTGGGTGACAGGTATGGGTTTAGTGACAGAATTAGACTTGGAAATACACAGTAGCGGGTGTGTGTGAAGTTATTCTGAATGACCCAATGTGCACCTTGAATATTATATACCCTTTTAGGGATAGATTTCAAATAGCTCTGATATAGCAGAAACCACTAAATTATGAAATTGCTAAATTGGGAATTGTATTTCAACCCAGAACAAGAAATGTGCTTGAACGGACACTAAATAACTCGCCCAGCTACAGCACTAAGGACAGATTTAGCGGGATATAAATTTGAGGCCTAGTATTTAGGCGCTGGGTGACAGGTATGGGTTTAGTGCCAGAATTAGACTTGGAAATACACAGTAGCGGGTGTGTGTGAAGTTATTCTGAATGACCCAATGTGCACCTTGAATATTATATACCCTTTTAGGGATAGATTTCAAATAGCTCTGATATAGCAGAAACCACTAAATTATGAAATTGCTAAATTGGGAATTGTATTTCAACCCAGAACAAGAAATGTGCTTGAACGGACACTAAATAACTCGCCCAGCTACAGCACTAGGGACAGATTTAGCGGGATATAAATTTGAGGCCTAGTATTTAGGCGCTGGGTGACAGGTATGGGTTTAGTGCCAGAATTAGACTTGGAAATACACAGTAGCGGGTGTGTGTGAAGTTATTCTGAATGACCCAATGTGCACCTTGAATATTATATACCCTTTTAGGGATAGATTTCAAATAGCTCTGATATAGCAGAAACCACTAAATTATGAAATTGCTAAATTGGGAATTGTATTTCAACCCAGAACAAGAAATGTGCTTGAACGGACACTAAATAACTCGCCCAGCTACAGCACTAGGGACAGATTTAGCGGGATATAAATTTGAGGCCTAGTATTTAGGCGCTGGGTGACAGGTATGGGTTTAGTGACAGAATTAGACTTGGAAATACACAGTAGCGGGTGTGTGTGAAGTTATTCTGAATGACCCAATGTGCACCTTGAATATTATATACCCTTTTAGGGATAGATTTCAAATAGCTCTGATATAGCAGAAACCACTAAATTATGAAATTGCTAAATTGGGAATTGTATTTCAACCCAGAACAAGAAATGTGCTTGAACGGACACTAAATAACTCGCCCAGCTACAGCACTAGGGACAGATTTAGCGGGATATAAATTTGAGGCCTAGTATTTAGGCGCTGGGTGACAGGTATGGGTTTAGTGACAGAATTAGACTTGGAAATACACAGTAGCGGGTGTGTGTGAAGTTATTCTGAATGACCCAATGTGCACCTTGAATATTATATACCCTTTTAGGGATAGATTTCAAATAGCTCTGATATAGCAGAAACCACTAAATTATGAAATTGCTAAATTGGGAATTGTATTTCAACCCAGAACAAGAAATGTGCTTGAACGGACACTAAATAACTCGCCCAGCTACAGCACTAAGGACAGATTTAGCGGGATATAAATTTGAGGCCTAGTATTTAGGCGCTGGGTGACAGGTATGGGTTTAGTGCCAGAATTAGACTTGGAAATACACAGTAGCGGGTGTGTGTGAAGTTATTCTGAATGACCCAATGTGCACCTTGAATATTATATACCCTTTTAGGGATAGATTTCAAATAGCTCTGATATAGCAGAAACCACTAAATTATGAAATTGCTAAATTGGGAATTGTATTTCAACCCAGAACAAGAAATGTGCTTGAACGGACACTAAATAACTCGCCCAGCTACAGCACTAGGGACAGATTTAGCTGGATATAAATTTGAGGCCTAGTATTTAGGCGCTGGGTGACAGGTATGGGTTTAGTGCCAGAATTAGACTTGGAAATACACAGTAGCGGGTGTGTGTGAAGTTATTCTGAATGACCCAATGTGCACCTTGAATATTATATACCCTTTTAGGGATAGATTTCAAATAGCTCTGATATAGCAGAAACCACTAAATTATGAAATTGCTAAATTGGGAATTGTATTTCAACCCAGAACAAGAAATGTGCTTGAACGGACACTAAATAACTCGCCCAGCTACAGCACTAAGGACAGATTTAGCGGGATATAAATTTGAGGCCTAGTATTTAGGCGCTGGGTGACCGGTATGGATTTAGTGACAGAATTAGACTGGGATATGGCCAAAAAATAAACAGACTATTGCTGGTTAAATGCACTTGGTGTGACAGCTTCACCCTGATGTAGGCTTTAGCCAAAAAACAACCACACCATTGAGGGTTAAATGCACTTGGTGACAGGCGCAGCTTGCCCCTGATTTAGTATATGGCCAAAAAATGAACAGACTATTGCTGGTTAAATGCACTTGGTGTGACAGCTTCACCCTGATGTAGGCTTTAGCCAAAAAACAACCACACCATTGAGGGTTAAATGCACTTGGTGACAGGCGCAGCTTGCCCCTGATTTTGTATATGGCCAAAAAATGAACAGACTATTGCTGGTTAAATGCACTTGGTGTGACAGCTTCACCCTGATGTAGGCTTTAGCCAAAAAACAACCACACCATTGAGGGTTAAATGCACTTGGTCGCAGCTTGTGCTGGCGCACCACAAGACACAAAATGGCCGCCGATCACCCCAGAAAAATGTGACTGACAAACGGTCTGGGCAGCCTAAAAACAGTGAGCAATTGAGGATCAGCAGCTCAATGATCCACAGCTGCAGATCGATCAGTTAATCAAGTCCTTTGGAGGAGTTAATCTGCCTAATCTCGCCCTACTGTCGCAGCCGCAACCTCTCCCTACGCTAATCAGAGCAGAGTGACGGGCGGCGCTATGTGACTCCAGCTTAAATAGAGGCTGGGTCACATGGTGCTCTGGCCAATCACAGCCATGCCAATAGTAGGCATGGCTGTGATGGCCTCTTGGGGCAAGTAGTATGACGCTTGTTGATTGGCTGCTTTGCAGCCTTTCAAAAAGCGCCAAGAAAGCGTCACAAAAGCGCGAAGAAAGCGACGAACACCGAACCCGAACCCGGACTTTTACGAAAATGTCCGGGTTCGGGTCCGTGTCACGGACACCCCAAAATTCGGTACGAACCCGAACTATACAGTTCGAGTTCGCTCATCCCTAGTCGTGATATTACAGTGAGATGTGATATTGCATTACTCCAGACCTGAGGGTTTATTATACAGTACATTGTAAATACTGTAGTAATGTGTTGTATATTGTTATGTATCTTCTTATGTTTTGGCTGTTTAGGGAGATAAGGTTGGCAGGAACTGGGCTAACCGCCCTGTTCCTTCTATCTTGGCAAAAGTGGGCTGATCCTGCCAGGAGGGCAAGTTCCAGTTCAGACTGCAAAGAGAGAAATCACATGTGAGAGCTTCTACTCCTAGCAACCATGTCTAATTCTCCAAAGAGATTTTCAAAATCCAGAACACTGCTTTCAGAAAGTATCAATGTGATCAGTGAAACTAGAGCTTTATAGACACTGCTGTAAGGTGAGGGACTACGACTCAGACACCCATCATCCAATCCTCCTCCAGGCCAGACTAGCATCAAGCCTGTATCACACAGTGGACACCTACTGTATATCCACAAGTGCCTGCTAGTGCTATCAAATTGCCATCCAACCATCCACCATACCTTCTCATTTGGTGCCAAAGAATCTGCACTTTGTATTTAATTATTAAAATACTGTTTGATGTGCCACAAGTAATAATTTGCACTAAGTAAAGAGAGTTATACTTTTACTGCTCAACTGATTCTTCAAACCACCTATCCACTGCACCGATCGCAGGGAGCTATGGCTTGAGGGAGTACACTGTGGGACAACATCTCATCAGGGTCGCTCCACTCCCATCCTCTGCAATGGCTCCTCAGGGGCTCACTGCAATATCACACTGAAGTTTAGAACTGCTACATCTGTTTTCAATACTGGTTAGCACTCTGGTTTTTAACTTGAGACACACATGGTTTTGCTCTGGTATTTTTTGTTAAATAAAAAACCATAGAAACCACTAACATTTTTTTCTATATCACATGCAGTTTTTATGGCATTATTTTAATTGAGTTTTTTCATTTTAACCCTCTACAGAAGATCCCAGAAAAAAACATCAAACATTAAAATCATGCGTTTTTAAAAGTGTATGACAGAGTTAAAAAATTACAACTAATTAACAAAAACGCCAGAAGAAAAGTCCCACAGACTTTCATTTTTCTTGACACAGAACTTTTAACGCCAAAAAAAAAAAATTGCCATTAAAAATCTACATGTGAACCTGCCTTCTAGTTTTTATGACGGTCACTAAGGGGCCTTAGGCTGGGCAGCGGCCTTTTAACGGCTGCGCGATCAAGTGGATGAGGTGAGTAATGTTTTTATTATTTTTTAACTCTCAAGTGACATTTCACTTTGCATTCTGTATTAAAGAATGCTATTATTTTCCATTATAACCATGTTATAATGGAAAATTTAAAGTAAAGGGGACCCGGGTCGCTCATCCCTTGTCTCCTTAGCAACCATGCGCAAAAATCGCATCGCATCCGCACTTGCTTGCGGATGCTGTGCGATTTTCACTAAGCCCCAATTATTTCTATATTTCTATGGGGCCTGCGTTGTGTGAAAAACGCAGAATATAGAACATGCAGCGATTTTCATGCAATGCAAAAATGATGCGTGAAAAACATTGCTCATGTACACAGCCCTATTGAAGTGAATGGGTCAGGATTCAGTGCGGGTGCAATGCGTTCACCTCACGCATTGCACCCGCGCGGAAAACTCACCCGTGTGAAAGGGGTCTTAGGTAATAAGTGGTAGACTGTCATCTGTTTCAGTACACAGGCGCACTGCTACTGCAGTATACTGACTGAGCATCGGTGTTGCTTCAATAAGGATATGGCCGGTGGCGATGTGTCGCGGTTATAATGTGGCTGTGCTGCGTTCGAGTACCGCACAGGCAAAGGGGCTGCAGCAGACTCTAATTAAACTAATGAATACTGCACTGTTCAGTGGGACTGTATTGTTAACTCCCACATGGTATTGATGGTGGCACACATTTATTTGGGCCGCACAGTACCTGAAAATAGTCACAACCATGACGACACTATAATTACTTGGAGAACTGTGACAGTAATATATATATATATATATATACTGGGGGCACAGGGATACAGTTTACAAATACTGAGGACACCATGACATATACTATTGGGAGTCACTAAGAGGACCATTACTGGAGAGGGCACTATGGGGGCCATTGAGTAAAAAGAGGCACAATGGGGGGCATTATGTATAGTGGGGGCACTGCAGAGGTTTGAAACTACTATTAAAATCAGATAAAAGGCTACAAAATGGATCCACACACTAATGCAAAATGGCCACAAAAAACAGTTTATCTATTTTTAATGGTTGTTTTGCTCACTTTTGTGTGAATGTACCCTTGGAGTACATCCACATATAATGGAAGATTTTATTGCAAGTCCGCAGCAAAAAAAAAGTGACTAAAACAGCATAATATACAGTAGATATAAAAAGTCTACACACCCCTATTAAAATGTCAGGTTTCTGTGATGTAAAAAAAATGAGACAAAGATAAAACATTTCAGAACTTTTTCCACCTTTAATGTGACCTATAAACTGTACAACTCAATTGAAAAACAAGCTGAAATCTTTTAGGTGGAGGGAAGAACAAATATAAAAATAAAATAATATGGTTGCATAAGTGTGCACACCCTTAAACTAATACTTTGTTGAAGCAGCTTTTGATTTTATTACAGCACTCAGTCTTTTTGGGTATGAGTCTATCAGCATGGCACATTTTGACTTGGCAAGATTTGCCCACTCTTTGCAAAAACACTCCAAATCTGTCAGATTGCGAGAGCATCTCCTGTGCACAGACCTCTCCAGATCACCCCACAGATTTTCAATGGGATTCAGGTCTGGACTCTTCTTTAGTCTTCTTCTGGTGAAGCCATTCCTTTGTTGATTTGGATGTATGCTTTGGGTTGTTTTCATGCTGAACGATGAAGTTCCTCTTCATGTTCAGCTTTCTAGCAGAAGCCTGAAGGTTTTGTGCCAATATTGATGCTGCCACCACCATGCTTCACTGTGGGTACGGTGCACCAAACATATCTTTTGGAATTATGGCCAAAAAGTTCAACCTTGGTTTCATCAGACCATAGTATATCTAATGCCTTGGAAATTCCTTTGTACCCTTCTCCTGACTGATACCTTTTAACAATGAGATCCCTCTGATGCTTTGGAAGCTCTCTGTGGACCCTGGCTTTTGCTGTGGGATGCGACTAAGAAAACTTCAGGAAAGACCAACTAGGGCAGCTGAACTTTATTTGGGGTTAATCAGAGGCACTTTAAATGATGGCAGGTGTATGCTTACACCTATTTAACATGATTTTAAATGTGAATGTGATTGCTTAATTCTGAACACAGCTACATTCCCAGTTATAAGAGGGTGTGCACACATATGCAACCGCATTATTATCATTATTATTATTATTTTCTTCCCTCGACCTAAAAGATTTCAGTTTGTTTTTCAATTGAGAGGTACAGTTTATAGGTCACGTTAAAGGTGGAAAAAGTTGGAAATTATTTATCTTTGTCCCATTTTTTTTACAGCTCAGAAACCTGACATTTTAACACGGGTGTGTAGACTTTGTATATCCACTGTACATGTATATGGCTCTGGATTTGACTCTCTGCATTACAAAGGGTGATTTCTTAAATTATCATCCACTTTGTTGGTACTATCCAAAACAAGGAGAGACATCCAGCTTTCCATAAAAAAGTGATAGCCTTTATTCTTTATAGCAATAAAATATCCAGTAACACAGTACAGATACACAGCGTTAGCGTCTACATGTTTCAGATCTTAAAATGTGACCCTTTCTAATGATCATAACCATTTTAAGATCCAAAACATGTAGACGCTAATGCTGTGTGTCTGTACTGTGTTATTTGATATTTTATTGCTATAAAGAATAAAGGCTATCACTTTTTTTTGGGAAGCTGCACGACTCTCCTTGTCTTGGAATATTCTCAGTGCCTGAGATCTGTGCCTCCCCAGGTGATTGCAGGTGAGCTTAGCCCTTTACATTGCTGGTACTGTACAACACTGCGGATCTGCTGCATGAAAATCCATGATGGCAAATCTGCGACATATCAACCACCCTTAGTGAGAGACCTGCTGCTTTAACCCCTTCCCGCATTATCACGTACATGTACGTGGGGGAATGTGGTGCCTTACCGCATCCTCACGTGCATTCACATGATGGATCGGTCGGGTGCAGCTCCTGTTACTGATAGCCGGGCCCCTGCTGCATCCACCGGCATCGCCTGATGCGGCGATGCCGGCGGATTAACCCTTTCACATGCCATGGTTAGCGCTGACCGCAGCACGTGCGGGGTTTACAGAGGGAGGGGCTCCCTCTGACTCCATTGGCCCCCCGCGCTGCTCTGACAGGGGGCCGATGGTTGCCATGGCAGCCCCGATGCCTTACACAGGCATCGGAGCCTGCCAGGTACCAGCAGGTCCAGCCTGAGGGCTGGGTCTCCTAGGCAGCTGTCAGCGTCTTACTCTGTAAGACGCTGACAGTTCAATTCAGTACAATACATAATGTATTGTACTGAATTGAAACGGGGTTCTAACCCTGAAAAGGTGAAGTCCCACAGTGGGACAAACATAAAAAGTTTAAAAAAGTGTTTTTTATAATAAAAAATGAAAGTTTCAAGTAAAAAACAAAAAGCGCCCTTTTCCCAAAATAAAGTAAAATTATTTTTTTTTAATGGGGAAAATAAGAAAAGTATACATATTAGGTATCACCGCGTCCGCCTCGACTGGCTCTATAAAAATATCACATGATCTAACCCCTCAGATGAACACCGTCAAAAAAATAAAATAAAAATGGCGTCAAACTTCACTAAAAGTGCAACACCAAGCGATCAAAAATGCGTATGCCCCCAGAATAGTACCAATATAACCATCACCTCATCCCGCGAAAAATTAGACCCTACATAAAAAAATAAAAAAAATATGGCTCTCAGACTATGGAGACACTAAAACATGATTTTTTTTGTTTCAAAAATGATATTATTGTGTTAAATGTAAAAAAAAAAAAAGTAGACATGTTAGGTATTGCCATGTCCTTAACAACCGGATCTATAAAAAAAAACAAAAAAAAAATAAAAAAAACACATAAACTAACCCCACTAACCCCTCAGGTGAAAACCATAAAAAATAAAATAAAAACGGTGTTAAAAAAGGCATTTTTTGTCACCTTACATTACAAAAAGTGTAATAGCAAGCGATCAAAAAGTCATATGTACCCCAAAATAGTGCCAATCAAACCATCATCTCATCCTGAAACATGATACCTTACCTAAAACATTAGCCCAAAAAATAAAAATAAACTATGGCTCTCAGACTATGGAGACACTAAAACATGATTTTTTTGGGGGGTTTCTTGTTCACAAATGATATTATTGTGTAACACTTAAATAAAAAAAGTATACATATTAGGGATTGCCACATCTGGAGCGACCTGCTCTATAAAAGTATCACATGATCTAACCCCTCAGGTGAACACCGTAAAAAATAAAATATAAAAACGGTGTCAAAAAAGCCATTTTTTGTCACCTTACATCACAAAAAGTTTAATAGCAAGCGATAAAAAAGTCATACACACCCCAAAATCATACCAATCAAACCATCATCTCATCCCGCAAAAAATGAGACCCTACCTAAGACAATCGCCCCCAAAAAAACTAAAAAAAACTATGGCTCTCAGACTATTGATACATTAAAACATGATGTTTTTTTGTTTCAAAATTGATATTATTGTGTGCAACTTAAATAAATAAAAGAAAGTATACCATTTAGGTATTGCCACATCCGCAAGAACCCGCTGTATAAAAATATCATATGACCTAACCCCTCAGGTGAACAAAAGCCATTTCTTTGTCACCTTACATAAAAAAAAAAATATAAATCAAGCAATCAAAAAGTCATATGCACCTTAAAATAGTACCAATTAAACCGTCATCTCATACCGAAAAAAATTTGCCCCTACAAAAATGTAAAAAAATCTATGGCTTTCAGAATATGGAGACACTAAAAAATCTTTTTTTTCAAAAATGCTTTATTACGTAAATCTGAAACAAACAACCCAAAAAATTCATATTTGGTATTTTTGCGTCCTTAACAACCTGCTCTATAAAAATACCACATGATCTAATCTGTCAGATGAACGTTGTAAATAACAAAAAATATAAACGGTGTCAAAACAGCTATTTTTTGCTAACTTGTCTCACAAAAAGTCTAATATAGAGCAGCCAAAAATCATATGTACCCTAAAATAGTACCAACAAAAATGCCATCTTATCCCGTAGTTTCCAAAATGGGGTCTTTTTTTGGAGTTTCTACTCTAGGGGTGCATCAGGGGGTCTTCAAATGTGACATGGCAGCTTAAAATTATCCCAGTGAAATCTGCCTTCCAAAAACCATATGGCGTTCCTTTCCATCTGCACCCTGCCATGTGCCTGTACAGCAGTTTACAACCACATATTGGGTGTTTCTGTAAACTACAGAATCAGGGTAATAAATCTCGAGTTTTGTTTGGCTGTTAACCCTTGCTTTGTTAGCAGATTTTTTTTTTGTAAAATGGAAAATCTGCCAAAAAAGTGAAATTTTTAAATGTCTTCTCCATTTTCCATTGAGGCTGGGTTCAAACCTGAGCGTTTTACAGCGCGTTCCTACGCGCTGTAAAATGCTCAAAAGGCAAGAAACAATGATTCCCTATGGGAATGGTTCTCACCTGAGCGTTTTACAGCACGTACGATCGCTCTGTAAAACGCCCGACGCCCCAAGAAGTACAGGAGCTTCTTTGGGGCGTCTTGTCGCGCGTTCCCGTACATAGACTTCAGCGGGAACGCGCTACAATGGGCGCTCGCTTGTCTCTGTATGCGCGATTGCAAACGCCCGTACAATCGCGCATACAGAGCGTATGTTCAAGTACGCTCAGGTCTGAACCCAGCGTAACTCTTGTGGAACACCTAAAGGGTTAACAAAGTTTGTAAAATCAGTTTTAAATACCGTGAGGGGTGTAGTTTCTAAAATGGGGTCATTTTTGGGTGGTTTCTATTATGTAAGCCTCACAAAGTAACTTCAGACCTGAACTGGTCCTCAAAAAGTGGGTTTTGGGAATTTTCTGAAACATTTCAAGATTTGCTTCTAAACTTCTAAGCCTTCTAACGTCCCAAAAACTGAAAAATAGCATTTACAAAATGATCCAGACATGAAATAGACATATGGGAAATATAAAGTAAAAACTATTTTAGGAGGTCTCACTAAATTTTGGGTAAATGTGGTATTTTTTATAAATAAAAATGAAATATTTTGACTCAATTTTACCACTGTCATGAAGTACAATATGTGACGAGAAAACAGTCTCAGAATGGCCTGGATAAGTAAAAGCGTTTTAAAGTAATTACCACATAAAGTGACATGTCAGATTTGCAAAATTAGGCCTGGTCCTGGCCTGTGTCCTGAAAGGGTTAAGCATCTATAGGGTGTATTTTTATTAACTTTGCCAAGCCAAGCCTTCATAATAGATCTATGAATCACAGTGTCCCAATATGAATTACTAACTAGAGATATTACAACAATTATCTATTCTGGTAGTGCAATCTGCAAGGGCCCTGCAAGACACTGCAACGGAGATCAGCAACCACGGGCACACCTGCTTCTGTGAAACTACAACTCCTAGGATGCACAACTCAGTTCTGGGAGCTCTGAGAATAGGCGAACGAGTGTGTATTTTGGGAGATGTAGTTTCAGCTGGATGGCAGCTGTAGCTGATCCCTGCAGTATGAAGTATGTGACTGGTACTTCATGGATTAATATACTCCTACTTTTTTTTATATTGATTATAATTTTTCCATAGATATGAATGTTTTATTTATTGAACAATTCAAGTTTTTTTGTCCATTGTATGCTTTTATTTTTTTTACTTTTATTCTTTATTTTTACATTCAATATGTACAATGCTTAACCTAGAAACTACAACAGCAAGAAGGACGAGCCGTAAAGTTATGCAAATTGAAGAAGTAGCTGGTGTCACTAAGATCTGCAAGGGATCAAATTTTCAAGGACCGAGCTCCAGTCTGTGGCAAGTGCAGGGGACATAAAAGCCAGATTGAAAGCAAAGTTTTTAGTCACATGAAACCTCAAAAATCGGATCAAGTCATGTGGGGTGATTGTGTGATATCTTCTGTTCTTCAAAGTGCCAGTTATCACCACTTGTCACAGACTGAGGCCTATTGCACACGGCCGTTTTTTTTTTTCCCGTTTACTGGCCGTTTTTTGCGTTCCGTATACGGAACCATTCATTTCAATGGTTCCGCCAAAAAAACGGAATGTACTCCGTATGCATTCCGTTTCCGTATTTCCGTTCCGTTTTAACATAGAACATGTCCTATTATTGCCCGCAAATCACGGTCCGTGGCTCCATTCAAGTCAATGGATCCGCAAAAAAAACGGAACACATACGGAAATGCATCCGTATGTCTTCCGTTTCCGTTCCGTTTTTTCCTGAACCATCTATTGAAAATGTTATGGCCAGCCCAATTTTATCTATGTAATTACTGTATACTGTATATGCCATACGGAAAAACGGAACAGAAACGGAAACACAACGGAAACAAAAAACGGAACAACGGATCCATGAAAAACGGACCGCAAAACACTGAAAAAGCCATACGGTCGTGTGCAATAGGCCTGAGAGGGACAGAATCTTTGAACTGAGAGACCTTGATGTATCACGCCGGCAGATCGCTACATTCCTAGGCTGAGATGTCAACACTGTTTAACTGCAAGTAAAATTGGACATCACATTCCAAACTTAGCCACTGAGCTTAAAGTCAGATGTCCATCTACATGTGTTTTATTGACTTCATGCTAACACTCTTAAAGGCTATCACAGGGCACAGCAAATTGTCAATGGAGGCTATAATGGAGGTCTATGCTCTTCAGCGATGAGTGCCACTTTTGTCTGGGATGCAATGATAGCCGGAGATCGGTCTGGAGAACACGTGGTCAATGCCATGAAAAGGCTTTCACAAGCCATAATTCTGGAATGCAGGGCTTGTTAAATTTCCCCCATAGAAGTATAAATAAAAAGTTATACAACTCATACTTTGTGATTCTTACTTTTTTAAATATATATTTTTTGCTGCCAGTGAATAAAATAACCTTTTTTAGATTCAGAGATTACAAACCTGTGCATAACTTCCTTGCACTCAGATAAGATGATATACTGTATTATCCAGCCTAGGGGTTGCAATGTCAGCTAAATACATCTGTTGCACATATCTCTCTGGTGCCTTCACAGATTTTGGTGCCTGTAAATCAGTTCCATTAATCTGAATGTTTTTTTGTTTGTTTTGTTTGCAGCAAGCACATCCATTTTTGCAAGCCCAATTCATGTGAGTGAAACTGATTTTCTTTCAATTGCAGAAATTTCTGCAAGAAAATCAGCTGCGTGTGAAGGCCCCCTATTAAGGGCTCATGCACACGGCCATAACTGTTCTTGCGGTTCGCAAATTGCTGATCTGCAAAACATGGATACCAGACATGTGCATTCCGCATTTTGCGTTACGGAACATCCTGCAATCTATAGAACAGTTTTATTCTTGTCCGTAAAACGTACAATCATAGGACATGTTCTATTTTTTCCTTTTGTGGCCCCATTGAAGTGAAGCTTTTTTTGTGGATCGGATGCGGACAAAAAACATGGTCGTGTGCATGAGCCCTAAGGCCTCTTGCACACGAACGCGTGCGCCCCGTGGCCGTGCCGCGGCCAGCAAATTGCAGGTCGCAATGCACGAACACCCACCGTAGGGAAGTCGCAGCGGATCGCGGAACCATTCACTTTAATGGGTCCGCGATCCGGCCTTTCCGCAAAAAGATAGGAGATGTTCTATCTTTTTGCGGAACAGAAGTACGAGACGAAACCCGACGGAAGCACTCCGTAGTGCTTCCGTAGGGTTCCGTTCCGTGCTTCCGTTCCGCACCATTCCGCATCTCTGGATTTGCGGACCCATTGAAGTGAATGGGTCCGCATCTGTGATGCGGAATGCACACCAAACAGTGCCCGTGTATTGCGGATCCACAAATGCGGTCCGCAATACGGCCATGGAGCGCACACTTTCGTGTGCATTAAGCCTAATGGTGAGTAATTGAAACACAAAGCATATTGTAGAACCTTTCATTTGTAGTGATTAAGGATAATTTACATAGAATTAAAAAGACCAATTAGATCACATAGCAACAATAGGAACAAAAAAAACATAAAATGAAAATGTAATATTTATCATTTTCAGCACATAGTCTCACCTGATCTAGTCAGTGGCTGACTTGAGGACAGACTCAGCCTTTCTGTCCACTCCCTGTGGCATCCTGTCTTCACTCGTGTATAAAGTTCTCTGATGAAAGTTCACCAGCCCAAGTGTCACCGAACTCTTAGGGTGTGTTCACATGCAACAGAATTGTTACAGTCATTTCTGTACCTGAAGACGTATTACATACATCTGAATGGAGTTGCTTCTGCAGCAGAAGCATGGATTTCTGGAAGCCCCAAAAAGTTGTAGGAGACAGACACAAAAAGTTGTGCTTGTATATATCCTACCATGTGAGAATAAGGGTATATTCACACATACAGGTTTTGTTCAGTTATTTTATGCAGTATTTGAAGGAACAGATTTTAGAAAGGGTACCAGCACCTGTGCAGGGTCTGATGCAGATTTTTTGCAGCGGAAAAACCCACAATGGGTCTGCTGGTTTTCTGCAGAAGCAAAATCCACACAAAATGGGAAAATCCTAGTGGAAATGCTGTGAGTTTGTAGCAGATTTCACTCTCTGCATTGCAAATATTGAAGTCCGCAACATAAATTAACATGCTATAGATTAAAAATGTATTTTTTTTAAATTCGGGTCGATATGTTTTGCCCTTATGTTTAAACTGTTTTTATTTAATGCTCATGCATGCAACATGTTTATATAGCATTTGTTCATACATGTGAATTGTATATATAACAATAAAATAAGTATTCAATAATGGTACAGCCATATTCAATAAATTCTGTGTAGCGCGGGGTATATCCCCGATTTCAACCCTTCAAGCTGCGAGCACAGATAAGAATGTTTTGCCTTTATTTATTGATGATTTTTAACAATGTAGAATTAGGCTTAGCATTTTAGAAGCAATTTTTCAAATTTTCAAGAAAATATAAAAAAACGTATTTTTAAAGGGCAAAATCAGATCTGAGATGACTGATGAGCTTGCATAATAGAAACCACCCATAAATTATCCAATTTTAGAAACTAAACCTCTCAAATTATTAAAAACTGATTTTGTAACCATTGTTAACCCGGAAGGCAATCAATTAGATTAAACATAAAGATAAAACGTAACCTTTAATAATGTTACCATGAGGGTCCATTCACACGTCTGTAAGAGTTTTGCGGATCCGCAAATGTGCATTCCGCAATTTGCGGACCGCACATCGCCGGCACTATGCAAAAAGCATAGATGTGGTAGGCAATAACAAGTGGTCGGTAGTGATGTCCCGAACTGTTCACGGCAAACATGGCTTGTTCGCGTTCACCGCGGCGGGCGAACATTTGCTATGTTTGGTCCGCCCCCTATACATCATCATTGAGCAAACTTTGACCCTGTACCTCACAGTCAGCAGACACATTCCAGCCAATCAGCAGCAGACCCTCCCTCCCAGACCCTCCCACCTCCTGGAGAGCATCCATTTTAGATTCATTCGGAAGCTGCTTTCTCAGTGAGAGGAGGGAGAGTGTAGCTGCTGCTGATCTAATAGGGAAAGCGTTAGCTAGGGCAGTGTTCTGTGTCCGCAGACTCATCTGCTGTAAGGACAGCGTCCTGACAGCGCCCCAAAAAGCCCTACAGGGTGTCACAGACAATACCTTGCAGATAAAAAAAAGTCAATTTATATTATTTATCTGTGATATAATCGCAGTTTCAAGCCAGTGAGTGACTGTGTGGCCCACAGACAGTACTGTGTGCACACCATTCATACAGGGTGTCACAATACCTTGCAGATAAAAAAAAATTCCATTTATTATTTTTCTGTGATATAATCCCAGTTGCAAGCCAGTGTGTGTCTGGCCCACAGACTGTACTGTGGCCACTGGCTAGGCCACCGCTCATACTGTTACACACTCATACCACACACTGGCCACCAATGAGTTAATACAATAGAAGGAGGGGGGGCACACTGGCCACCAATGAGTTAATACAATAGAAGGAGGGGGGCCAGGGGGGGCTGCACTGGCCACCAGTGAGTTAATACAATAGAGGGAGGGGGGGCGCACTGGCTAAAGGATAGTCCAGTTATACATTACTGGGTGCGGTGAGGTTCCCGCAACGCCAACACTTAAAACACAAATAAACTCCTGCCCATCTAGGCGCTACCTAAACATAATACGTCCCTACCTCACTCATAGAGCTCAATTCACACATGGACATTATATGCGGCTTTCCTCAGCCAACATCAATACTGCAGCCTCAAGACTGTGGCAACTCCAGTACCTTTTTGGGGGAGTGTGGCCCAGTAGTCCTCCAGACGCTGGGCGTGCAACCCTCGTTCTCTAGGTGTCGCTAGATCCTCCAAACCTCAGGCTATTCAAAGCCTTGTGGCCCCTCAGTCCTCCTGACTGATGACTGAGACCACACACAGAGCCTCTGCTTCACAGAACAGTCTCGCTCTCCCTCCCCAGACTGACCTACTCTGAGGCGCTTTATGCAAACCTGATTACAGCAGGCCTCACCTGCGATCACCTCAGGTAGCAAGAAAAACCCATACTGGAAGGGTGTGGACTGAGAACTCCCTTTACCAAGCTTAGCCACCAGTCCAAGTAAAATCCAGCCCAGAAAATGTATACAAAAATGTCTCAGCAAACTATGCTTTGCTGAGACTACTGCCACTCTCTGGATTTTATATGCCTCACATATCTGAGATACCTGAAGTGGGACAACACACCTTCCAGCACTGTTCACATTACCACACCTTACACTACTTGATCGATACAACATCATACCTGATCGTATACAAACACTTTGATGTTTTAAACCACGTTCAATATATTTTGGGATTGTTAGTTGATTTATGCCCTTTATGGATTAAAATCCAACTCTGCATCAACTATGTAATTCTCAATGGGAGTTTTGCCATGGATCCCCCTCCGGCATGCCACAGCCTATTGAAGTCAATGGCGGTTCGCCCGGTTCGCCCGTTCGCGAACATTTGCATAAATTTGCGTTCGCCGTTCGCGAATGGAAAATTTTATGTTCGCGACATCTCTAGTGCTCGGCGGCACTAAATCAGGTGCTCGGCGGCACTAAATAAAAAACCATATGTCCTACCACAATCCTGGGGGTTCCAGTGCACATCCATGAATCCCGGAGGGAAAGCACAAAACGGTTGACTCTTATCAAAATGAACAAAGCCTGGATTGCCCCTGACTTCTGTACTTTACCAGAGGAATGCGGCTGTATATAAAGGCACTTTAAAGGTGGCTTTTATGGTGTATTGAATACACTGCATTCACATGCACCCCTTCCACCACAAAAAAGGGTATATGGTTCAATCTTCCTTTTCTCATCCTCCTCCATCATATTAACATGCTTATTAGGCTGCCCTTGCTCCTAATGTTTTAGTGGGTTAGCTCGGCAGCAGGCCCTCAACCATAATTTTTTCGATGGTCAGCTCAGCAGCAGGCCCTCAACCATAATTTTTTCGATTGTCAGCTCAGCAGCAGGCACTCGCCCATAATGTTTTAGATGGTCAGCTCAGCAGCAGGCCCTCGCCCATAATTTTTTTCATGGTCAGATCAGCAGCAGGCACTCTCCCCTACCACCACAAAAAAGGTTATATGGTTCAATCTTCCTTTTCTCGTCCTCCTCCATCATATTAACATGCTTATTAGGCTGCCCTTGCTTCTAATGTTTTAGAGGGTCAGTTCAGCAGCAGACCCTCAACCATAATTTTGTCCATGGAGAGTTCAGCAACAGGCACTCGCCCCTAATGTTTTAGAGAGTCAGCTCAGCAGCAAACCCTCAACCATAATTTTTTCGATGGTCAGCTCAGCAGCAAGCCGTCAACATAATTTTTTCGATGGTCAGCTCAGCAGCAGGCCCTCAACCATAATTTTTTCGATGGTCAGCTCAGCAGCAAGACGTCAACATAATTTTTTCGATGGTCAGCTCAGCAACAAGACGTCAACATAATTTTTTCGATGGTCAGCTCAGCAGCAGGCCCTCAACCATAATTTTTGGATGGTTAGCTCAGCAGCAGGCCCTCAACCATAATTTTTTCGATGGTCAGCTCAGCAGCAGGCCCTCAACCATAATTTTTGGATGGTTAGCTCAGCAGCAGGCCCTCAACCATAATTATTTTGATGGTTAGCTCAGCAGCAGGCCCTCAACCATAATTTTTTTCGATGGTCAGCTAGGCAGCAGGCCCCTTAACCATAATTTTTTCGATGATCAGCTCAGCAGCAGGCCCTCAACCATAATTTTTTCGATGGTCAGCTCAGCAGCAGGCACTCGCCCATAATGTTTAAGATGGTCAACTTAGCAGCAGGCCCTCGCCCATAATTTTTTTTCATGGTGAGATCAGCAGCAGGCACTCGCCCCTAATGTTTTAGAGAGTCAGCTCAGCAGCAGACCCTCAACCATAATTTTTTCGATGTTCAGCTTAGCAGCAGGCCCTCACCCATATTTTTTCCATGGTCAGATCAGCAACAAGCCATCACCCCTAATGTTTTAGAGTCAGCTCACCAGCAGACCCTCATCCATCATTTTTTCGATGGTCAGCTCGGCAGCAGACCCTTACCCCTAACGTTTTAGAGGGTCACCAGCAGGCCCTTGCTCCTAATGTTTTTGAGGGTCACCAGCAGGGCAGCAATCATAATTTTTCAAGGGTGTGTATGATGCTCTCCTTTATGTGTAATAAAGGGTGTATTGGAGTTCCTTGTAATTTTTGGCAGCCCTTTCACTTAGTGCATAGGCTTTATGCACTACCTGAACAATTGTACCACAATGTGAATGAGGCCCTCTTTTTTATGTGATATACAGGTTGTATCAGAGTGCCTTTTCCTTGTAATTTTTGGCAGCACTTGCACTTTACATATATATATATGTAAATATACAGTAAAGAATGTTTCCTAACAATTTTTCCTCTAACATCGATTTTATCTTCGGTTTTGTGCGTATTATTGTCAGTCTGTAAAATTGGCGTACTACTCGGACAACATCGCTCCCAGCAGCGACCTGTGAGTCCAAGATGCATCCAGACATCCTCCCCATGCTGTTCATGAACCATTTCACTGGTGTTTCCATCAATTTCTGACCAATTTCTGAACCAGACACCCTGCCCTCTTCAGACCAGGGGGTGCCTGGTTTAATGCTCGGGTTCTCCTATTGACTTCCATTGTGCTCGGTACAGCATGCGAGCTTCCCAGGGTGTTCTACTCGAGCACCCGAGCACTTTGGTGCTCGATCAACACTATTAGTCACATTAATAAACAGAGTTTTTCATTGCAAACGTTACCCTGTAGATGAAAAAGTGTGGAATACTTACAGATCCCCCCTTTTACAAGAATCTATACATATAAAGAAGGCCTCATGCACACGACCGTTGTGTGCATCCGTGGCCGTTGTGCCGTTTTCCGTTTTTTTTCGCGGACCCATTGACTTTCAATGGGTCCGTGGAAAAATCGGAAAATGCACCGTTTTGCAGCCGAGGCCGTGATCCGTGTATCCTGTCCGTCAAAAAAATATGACCTGTCCTATTTTTTTGACGGACAACGGTTCACGGACCCATTCAAGTCAATGGGTCCGTGAAAGAACACGGATGCACACAAGATTGGCATCCGTGTCCGTGATCCGTGGCCGTAGGTTGCTTTCATACAGACGGATCCGAAGATCCGTCTGCATAAAAGCTTTTTCTGATCTAAGTTTTCACTTCGTGAAAACTCATTTCCGACAGTATATTCTAACACAGAAGCGTTCCCATGGTGATGGGGACGCTTCTAGTTAGAATACACTGCAAACTTTGTACAAGACTGCCCCCTGCTGCCTGGCAGCACCCGATCTCTTACAGGGGGATATGATAGCACAATTAACCCCTTCAGGTGCGGCACCTAAAGGGGTTAATTGTACTATCATATTCCCCTGTAAGAGATCAGGGCTGCCAGGCAGCAGGGGGCAGACCCCCCCCCTCCCCAGTTTGAATATCGTTGGTGGCACAGTGTGCCCCCACCATCGCCCCCCCTCCCTCCCTCTATTGTATTAAATCGTTGGTGGCACAGTGTGCCAACCACCATCGGCCCCCCTCCCTCCCTCTATTGTATTAAATCGTTGGTGGCACAGTGTGCCAACCACCATCGGCCCCCCTCCCTCCCTCTATTGTATTAAATCGTTGGTGGCACAGTGTGCCAACCACCATCGCCCCCCCCTCCTCCCTCTATAGCAGTAACATTGGTGGCAGTGTGCGGTCTCAACAGTAGAAGATTCATACTTACCTGCTTGCTGCTGCGATGTCTGTGAACGGCCGGGAGCTCCTCCTACTGGTAAGTGACAGTTCTTTAGCAATGCGCCGCACAGACCTTTCACTTACCAGTAGGAGGAGCTCCCGGCCGGACACAGACATCGCAGCAGCAAGCAGGTAAGTATGAATCTTCTACTGTTGAGACCGCACACTGCCACCAATGTTACTGCTATAGAGGGAGGGGGGGGGCGATGGTGGTTGGCACACTGTGCCACCAACGATTTAATACAATAGAGGGAGGGAGGGGGGCCGATGGTGGTTGGCACACTGTGCCACCAACGATTTAATACAATAGAGGGAGGGAGGGGGGGCCGATGGTGGTTGGCACACTGTGCCACCAACGATTTAATACAATAGAGGGAGGGAGGGGGGCCGATGGTGGTTGGCACACTGTGCCACCAACGATTTAATACAATAGAGGGAGGGAGGGGGGGCGATGGTGGGGGCACACTGTGCCACCAACGATATTCAAACTGGGGAGGGGGGGGCTGCCCCCTGCTGCCTGGCAGCCCTGATCTCTTACAGGGGAATATGATAGTACAATTAACCCCTTTAGGTGCCGCACCTAAAGGGGTTAATTGTGCTATCATATCCCCCAGTAAGAGATCGGGTGCTGCCAGGCAGCAGGGGGCAGTCTTGTACAAAGTTTGTAGTGTATTCTAACCTGAAGCGTCCCCATCACCATGGGAACGCCTCTGTGTTAGAATATACTGTCGGATCTGAGGTTCACGAAGTAGCTCATATCCGACAGTATATTCTAACATAGAGGCGTTCCCATGGTGATGGGGACGCTTCAAGTTAAAATATACCATCGGATTGGAGAAAACTCCAATCCGATGGTATAAAAGAACTCCAGACTTTACATTGAAAGTCAATGGGGACGGATCCGTTTGAAATGGCACCATATTGTGTCAACATCAAACGGATCCGTCCCCATTGACTTGCATTGTAATTCAGGACGGATCCGTTTGGCTCCGCACGGCCAGGGGGACACCAAAACGACTTTTTTTTTCATGTCCGTGGATCCTCCAAAAATCAAGGAAGACCCACGGACGAAAAAACGGTCACGGATCACGGACCCACGGACCCCGTTTTTGCGGACAGTGAAAAAAAACTGTCGTGTGCATGAGGCCGAAGGACGTATATATGTGTGTATGTATGTTCCGCGAGCACTCAAAAACGCAACCATCGATTTCAACGAAACTTGGTATACACATCCCTTGCTACCTGGAAAGAAATCTTGTGGGGGTCACAGCTCTCTAGGATGCACCTTTTCTGTGATATTACCAAAAAATGACCTGCATTAGCCAATACAAGCCTGGAAGTCTTTCTCTTCATATCCCAACTGCCATACACACGGTCACATGTCCCTTATCAGCCAATAGAAGCTTGCAGGCCCTTAGTCTCCACATACACACAGTTTTACTCCAGTTTTACATAACAACCCAGTCATTTTTCTTCACTGCTGTAGGTCAGCTTTAGGCTATGGCTACACAACTACATGTGACGTGCGACAATAAGTCGCACGACACATAGGGCACAACTACACTGCTATATGTGTCGCGCGACATTGATGTTGCATCAATGTCACGTAACAATTTTTATAATGATAGTCTATGGTGTTGCATTGCGACATGGGACATGCTGCGACTGCAACGCGACAGTCGCAGAAAAATCGATCTTGGATGGATTTTTTGCAACTGTGGTTTCGCAGTCGTAGCATGTCACATGTTGCAGTGTGACACCATAGCCTATATCTATGAATAAAATATGTTCTCTTAAGGTTGGCTTATGAGGTGAGGCTTGTGTGATTAAGTATCTGGGATCTGCCTTATCCAGGCAATATTCTCCCAAGACTTTTCACTTTCCCATCCCTAGGATTACATAACAGTGATTTATCCTATAACTATAATTATATGCTTACATAATTAATGTGTGATTATAATTTATGACAATGTGTGCACACCCAGTTACTTTCTGTCTCTTAGGCCTTGTTCACAAAGCTACAGTAGTTTGTTAAAAGGTCACTGAGCTTTCAGCAACCTTTTGATATGTCACTAGAGGCATGTCAAAAGTTTTGATCGTTGGAGGTCTGCGGCCCCCACCCATTGCTAGAACGAGGAGAAAGAAGCGCTTGTATATTGCCATCTATATCCTTGCTGCAGGGGACGGAGCTGAGACACCATCGCGTTCTATTGAGTTGGTCTCGCTTCCTCTCCTGCAGCAAGGAGAGAGCATGGTATATGAGCACTTCAGTGGGGGTCTCAGCACTCAGACCCCACCAATCAAAACCTTTGATATGTCTCTATGACATATCAAGAGTTTCTGAAAACTCATTGACCCTTTTTAACCTGAATCAATAAGCCAAAAACCCAAAAAAGCTGCAACTAGACCTTTATAGAAGAAATGTATTAGGTCTGACGATTTTGATGTGCTGACTAGCTTTGTCTTTTGTCTTTGCAGTATACATTTGGAGGTGCGCCTGTCTCCATTTTGGTTGTGCACTTCTAATTAACCCTTCATTTCCACAGGCTGTTTTTACTTATTACAAAATATAGCTGTAGTCTGCTCTCCTGGAATTCATTTGAGGCCTGCTGGCACAGAGAGAGGTAGCACAGAGCAGACACAGTGTACATGTGGAGCTTGCTCTCCTAAAATTAAAAGACTGCTTTGCACAAAGAGAGACATAATATAGAGTAGGTTCCCATCCAAAGTGAGGTCACCTGGCCGGAGTGGATGGGCACAAATGATTTTTATCAAAATATATTTGCTAAGTACCTCATATTCATTTTAAACAGGGATTACAGAGCTAGTTCATATTATAATAATCTTTATTTATTTAGTGCCACCATATTCCGCAGCGCTTTACAGTTCATTCTACATTTCCAGAGTGATGTTGTATAGAGTTGAGCGGACACCTGGATGTTCGGGTTCGGCCGAACTTTAAAAAAAAGTTCGGCTTCGGGACCCGAACTTGACCCCGAACCCCATTGAAGTCAATGGGGACCCGAACTTTTGGCCACAAAAAATGGCTCTAAAATAGCCCTGGAAAGAGCTAAAGGGCTGCAAAAGGCAATAAAATGTGCTTTAGAGCATGGCAAATGCTCTGCAAACAAATGTGGATAGGGAAATGAATTAGAATAACATAAAACATAAAAGACCTTAGAAAAAATTGAAATTAGGAATGATCTAGGAGGAAAAGGTTGAGGAGGCGGTGAATGGGTGGATGTGGTGGGTAGGCTCACGTGGCGGTCTTGGTGGAAGCGGCGGCGAAGGAGGAATAGGTAGCCTACACAGATGTGTTATTTTTCATTTTTACATAGGGGTATCCCCCGAAATATTGAGACATATAAAAATAAAAAAGGAATAAGTGCACTTGAGTACAAGGATGGATGGTTGAGGCTGTTAGAACTGTCTATTCTGCACAAGGCACAGACAAGTCTTTTTGGGATCCAGGCCTGGTTCATTTTAATGAACGTGAGCTTGTCCACGTTGGCTGTGGACAGGCAGCTGCGTCTGTCTGTGATGACACCTCCTGACGTGCTGAATACACGTTCAGAGAGTACACTGGCTGCAGGGCAGGCCAGCACCTCCAAGGCATACAGGGAAAGCTCTGGCCATGTGGACAATTTGGAGACCCAGAAGTTGAATGGGGCAGAACCATCAGTCAGTACGTACGTGTAGTCGTGTGCACAGGTACTGTTCCACCATGTTGTTCAAATGCTGCCTCCTGCTAACAAGCTCCATATCAGCAGTTGGGGGCGGTTGTTGCGACGAGGTGACAAAGCTTTTCCACATGTCGGCCATGCTAACCTTGCCTTCTAAGGTGCTGGCGCTGACACAGCTTCGTTGGCGACCTCTTCCTCCTCGCCTGCCTTCGCCTTGTGCTTCCACTTGTCCCCCGGCGTCAGTCGGGAATGCTCTCAAGAGCGCGTCTACCAGTGTGCGCCTGTAGTTGCGCATCTTCCGATCACGCTCCAGTGAGGGAATTAAGGACGGCACATTGTCTTTGTAACGGGGATCCAGCAGGGTGGCCACCCAGTAGTCAGCACACGTTAAAATGTGGGCAACTCTGCAGTCGTTGCGCAGGCACTGCAGCATGTAGTCGCTCATGTGTGCCAGGCTGCCCTGAGGTAAGGACAAGCTGTCCTCTGTGGGAGGTGTATCGTCTGCGTCCTCCGTATCCCCCCAGCCACGCACTAGTGATGGGCGCGAGCTGCGTTGGATGCCACCCCGCTGTGAGCATGCTTTATCCCCATCCTCCTCCTCCTCCAGTAGTGGGCCCTGGCTGGCCCTGTACCTGGCCTCTGCTGTTGCAAAAGTCCTCTTTCTGAGCCACTTCTGAGACTGGCCTGAAAGTGTTAGAGATGACCCCTCTTCCTCCTCCTCGTCCTGAGCCACATCCTCTTCCATCATCGCCCTAAGTGTTTTCTCAAGGAGACATAGAAGTGGTATTGTAACTCTGATAACGGCGTCATCGCCACTGGCCATGTTGGTGGAGTACTCAGTGCAACAGTGCAACATGGCACACAGGTCTCGCATGGAGGCCCAGTCATTGGTGGTGAAGTGGTGCTGTTCCACAGTGCGACTCACCCGTGCGTGCTGCAGCTGAAACTCCACTATGGCCTGCTGCTGCTCGCACAGTCTCTCCAGCATGTGCAAGGTGGCGTTCCACCTGGTGGGCATGTCGCGTATGAGGCGGTGAGTGGGAGGGCTGAAGTTACGCTGTAGCACAGAGAGGCGAGCAGCGGCAGGATGAGAACGCCGGAAGCGCGCACAGACGGCCCGCACTTTATGCAGCAGCTCAGACATCTCGGGGAATTGTGAATGAATTTCTGCACCACCAAATTCAGCACATGCGCCAGACAAGGGGATGTGCGTCAAACCGGCTAGTCCCAGAGCTGCAACGAGATTTCACCCATTATCGCACACCACCAGGCCGGGCTTGATGCTCACTGGCAGCAACCACTTGTCGGTCTGTTATTCTGTACCCCGCCACAACTCCTGTGCGGTGTGGGGCCTGTCCCCCAAACACATCAGTTTCAGAACGGCCTGCTGACTTTTACCCCTGGCTGTGCTGAAGTTGGTGGTGAAGGTCTGTCGCTGACCGGATGAGGAGGTGGTAGAAGAGGAGGAGGAATCCGAGTAGGAGGAGGGGGCAACATGAGGCAAAGAATGATGCCCTGCAATCCTTGGCGGAAGGACGTGCGCCAAACAGCTCTCTGCCTGGGGCCCAGCCGCCACTACATTTACCCAGTGTGCAGTTAGGGAGATATAGCGTCCCTGGCCGTGCTTACTGGTCCACGT
This sequence comes from Bufo gargarizans, assembly GCF_014858855.1. Classification (NCBI taxonomy): domain Eukaryota; kingdom Metazoa; phylum Chordata; class Amphibia; order Anura; family Bufonidae; genus Bufo; species Bufo gargarizans. Next base: position 244,003 of record NW_025334170.1, on the reverse strand, counting down.
ATCTGTGGTTAGCTTTACCTTGCCACAGATGGTGTTGGGCAGTGCACACTTGATTTTATCCGATACTTGGTTGTGCAGGGAGTGCACGGCTCTCCTGGAGAAGTAGTGGCGGCTGGGAACGACGTATGATGGGACAGCAAGCGACCTGAGCTGTTTGAAACTGTCCGTCTCCACCAGCCTGAATGACAGCATTTCAAAGGCCAGTAGTTTAGAAATGCTGGCATTCAGGGCCAGGGATCGAGGGTGGCTAAGTGGGAATTTATGCTTTCTCTCAAAGGTTTGTGAGATGGAGAGCTGAACGCTTCCGTGTGACATGGTGGAGATGCTTGGTGACGGAAGTGGTGTTGTTGGTGGCACATCCTCTGTTTGCTGGGCGGCAGGTGCCAACGTTCCTCCAGTGGCGGAGGAAGAGGCCGATGCAGCAGCAGAAGAGGGAACAGGAGGGGCCTGAGCCCTTTCTTGGTTTTGAAGGTGCTTACTCCACTGCAGCCCGTGTCTCACATGTAGATGCCTGGTCATGCAGGTTTTGCTAAGGTTCAGAACGTTAATGCCTCGCTTCAGGCTCTGATGGCACAGCGTGAAAACCACTCGGGTCTTGTCATCAGCACATTGTGTGAAGAAGTGCCATGCCAGGGAACTCTTTAAGCTGCCTTTGGTGTGCTCGGTCCCTGGTGACGGTGGCCAGTAGCAGGCGAACTGTTTTGGCGACAGCTGCTCTGCTTTTGCACCCTGCTCCCGCTTTTGCTACGCTGTTGTCTGCAACTCTGCAACTCTGAAAGTCAGTTGCACGACCTTTATTCCATGTGGGGGTCTAGGACCTCATCGTCCCCTGCATCGTCTTCCACCCAGTCTTCCTCCCTGACCTCCTTTTCGGTCTGCACACTGCAGAAAGACACAGCAGTTGGCACCTGTGTTTTGTCATCATTAGAGACGTGCTGAGGTGGTATTCCCATGTCCTCATCAGGAAACATAAGTGGTTGTGCGTCAGTGCATTCTATGTCTTCCACCTCTGGGGAAGGGCTAGGTGGATGCCCTTGGGAAACCCTGCCAGCAGAGTCTTCAAACAGCATAAGAGACTGCTGCATGACTTGAGGCTCAGACAGGTTCCCTGATATGAACGGAGGTGATGTGACAGACTGATGGGCATGGGTTTCAGGCGCCACCTGTGTGCTTTCTGCAGAAGACTGGGTGGGAGATAATGTGAACGTGCTGGATCCACTTTCGGCCACCCAATTGACTAGCGCCTGTACTTGCTCAGGCCTTACCATCCTTAGAACGGCATTAGGCCTGACCAAACATCGCTGTAGATTCTGGCGGCTACTGGGACCTGAGGTAGTAGGTTTAGTAGGATGTGTAGCTGTAGCAGAACGGCCACGTCCTCTCCCTGCACCAGAGGCTCCACCAACATCACCACCACGACCATGACCGTGTCCCTTATTAGATTTTTGCCTCATAGTTAGCATTCACAAAGCAAAGTAAAAAGGCTTACTGGGGTGAAAAAACCCCATCTATTTCATATAGTGCACATCTAGGATTAGACTTGCATAAGTGAGTGTCACATTTAGGCCAGAAATACAGCTTTTTGTTTACTGGGGTGAAAAAAAAAACATCTGTTTCATATAGTGCACATCTAGGATTAGACGTGCATAAGTTATTGTCACATTTAGGCCAGAAATAAGGCTTTTTGCTTACTGGGGTAAAAAACAAACAAAAAAACATCTGTTTCATATAGTGCACATCTAGGATTAGACGGGCATAAGTTAGTGTCACATTTAGGCCAGAAATACAGCTTTTTGCTTACTGGGGTAAAAAAAAAACAATTGTTTCATATAGTGCACATCTAGGATTTGACGGGCATAAGTTAGTGTCACATTTAAGCCAGAAATACAGCTTTTTGCTTACTGGGGTGAAAACAAACATCTGTTTCAAATAGTGCACATCTAGGATTAGACGTGCATAAGTGAGTGTCACATTTAGGCCAGAAATACGGCTTTTTGCTTACTGGGGTGAAAAAACAACATCTGTTTCATATAGTGCACATCTAGGATTAGACGTGCATAAGTGAGTGTCACAATTGGGCCAGAAATACAGCTTTTTGCTTACTAGGGTGAAAAAAAAACATCTGTTTCATATAGTGCACATCTAGGATTAGACGTGCATAAGTGAGTGTCACATTTAGGCCAGAAATACGGCGTTTTACTTACTGAGGTGAAAAAAAACATCTGTTTCATATAGTGCACATCTAGGATTAGACGTGCATAAGTGTGTGTCACATTTAGGCCAGAAATACGACTTTTTGGTTACTGGGGTTATAAAAACCCTCTGATATACTGCACATCTGGGATTAGACGTGCATAAGTGTGTGTCACATTTAGGCCACAAATACAACTTTTTGGTTACTGGGGTTATAAAAACCCTCTGCTATACTGCACATCTGGGATTAGACGTGCATAAGTGAGTGTCACATTTAGGCCACAAATACGGCTTTTTGGTTACTGGGGTTATAAAAACCCTCTGATATACTGCACATCTGGGATTAGACCTGCATAAGTGAGTGTCACATTTAGGCCACAAATACGGCTTTTTGGTTACTGGGGTTATAAAAACCCTGTGATATACTGCACATCTGGGATTAGACGTGCATAAGTGAGTGTCACATTTTGGCCAAAAATACGGCTTTTTAGTTACTGGGATTATAAAAACCCTCTGATATACTGCACATCTGGGATTAGACCTGCATAAGTGAGTGTCACATTTAGGCCACAAATACGTCTGATATGCCGCAGATCTGTAGGAAATGCAGCAAGAAGGGTCACAGCATGAAGGACTGCAAGGAGGCAGCCTGCAGGATTTGTCGTGTGGCAGGGCACGAATCCAAGGAATGTCCGAAGATGACCACCTGCAACCTCTGCGGACAGGCTGCCCATCTGTACAAAGGCCAAGAGGGCCAGGACCTATGCATCGGTGGCAGCCAAGGGTCCGGCGAAGCCAGCACAGGCTCCAGTCCCAGCGGCGAACACGAAGAAGGGTAAGAGGACATCGGCCCCTTACCTGGCCCGTGCCCCCAGCCTTCCCCATTCCTCCTCCCCTCCTCCCCAGGTTTGGAGTCTCCCCACCACCCACACTAAAGCAACCTCCTTCACCTTCCCTAGCCCTGCCTCCGCTGTCCTGTATCCGGCCGCCCGCCCGCCCCACCCAGCCGCCCCACTCCCCTGCAGCAGTGCTAACCCCCCCCCCCCTCCGACCACTGCTGTGGCCCTCTCCCTGAAGGATTTTCCCCTTCTTATCCATGCAGGTCCCCTGCAGTGGAATAGAAAAGGGAGGGAGTGCTGAGTCCTCCAAGAAGAATGTGCTGGAAGTCACCAAGGACCTGCTGCCAGAAGAAGAGATGGAGCAGCTGGTGGTGGACCTGGTGTCCGAACTGGAATCTGAAGAACTCCCGGACTCCCGAGAACCTTCCCTGCTCGACCGACTAGAGACGATGAGGGCCTGCTACAGCTCCCGGAGCCAGAGGTCCTCAAAGACGAGGATCCGCCTGACAGGAGTGGTAACTAGGGTTTTTTTCATGCCAAAATTTTGATTCGGTTTCGATACCATAAAAAAGTATTGCCATACTCGATACCATTCGATACTATTTTTTTGGGGGACAAGATGACGAAAAAAAATGCCGAATCGCTCAGTTTTTCTTTTCTTTTACAGATTTTTACAGAGAGATTTTTTAAAATTTGGGACTTTTGGCAATATGTAATATTTTATTTATTTATTGTTTATATATGTTATATGTAAAATTGGGAAAGGGGGTGATTTATACTATTTTGGTGTATTTTTGTAACATTCTTTTTTTTACATTTTATTTAATTACTATTTCCCCCCTAGTGGTAGAACCTGGGATCTTTTAATCCCTTGTCCTATTCACCCTAATATATCTCTATTAGAGTGAATAGGACCTCACACTCTCCCTGCTGCTCTGTGCACACAGCAGCAGGGAGTTGACCATAGCAGCCAGGGCTTCAGTAGCATCCTGGCTGCCATGGTAACAGATCGGAGCCCCAGGATTACACTGCTAGGGCTCCGATCAGAACTGCCACTGCCACTAATGAGAGGAGGTGAGGGGACTCTGTAGCCACTGCCACCAACGATTTTAATACTGTGGAGGGGGGGGGGGAGGGCGCACTGCGCCACTAATGATAATTAACATTTAATTTACAATTACAGCCGGCGGCAGAAACACATTGCCGGCATCCGACCTCTGACAGGGCGCTGCAATCAGTGGCAGTTAGGGTCCATTCACACGTCCTTAACGTGTTTTTCGGATCCATGGATCCGCGGATCCACAAAACACGGACATGGCAATGTGCGTTCCGCATTTTGGGGACTGCACATCACTGGCACTAATAGAATGTGCCTATTAATGTCCGTGGTTGCGGACAAGAATAGGACATATTCTATTTTTTTCGGGAACGGAATTGCGTAAACTCGAAAGTGCAGGTCCGCAATTCCGTATCCGGGCAGCACGATGTGCTGCCCCATAGAAATGATAGGGTCCACAATTCCATTCTGCAAAATGCGGAACGAAATTGCGGACGTGTGAATGGACCCTTAACCCCTCAGGTGCGGTACCTGAGGGGTTAATTGCCGCGGATCGCAGCACCCTGTCAGAGGCAGGGTGTCGGCAATGTGTTTCTGCCGCTTGTATTTGTAATGTATTAAACGTTAGTTATCATTGGTGGTGCAGTGGCCACAGCCCCTCCCCTCCTCCGCCCCTCTGCGCTCTCACTGGTGGCAGCGGCAGCAGCAGCTCAGGGGGAGGGAGAGACTGCTTCCTTCTTCCCGTGCTGCTGAGGGAACATGGCTGCGCTCATGTTCTCTGATACTAGGCTGTGCAGTAGCACAGCCTAGTATCGATAAAAGGGAAATCCCGGTATCGTGTCGATACCGGGACAAAAGTATCGACTGGATTTAGAAAGTTCGATATCCGAAACAACCCTAGTGGTAACTAAGGTGTATCGTTTGTGCTAACCACCTTTTCTCTTACAGTATGTCTAATCTCAACATCTTTAGGATCAATGTGAGAAGTATCAGGGATAGGTCTAGACTGCAGACTATGCTAACCTTTTTTCCTTCACAGGGATGTGACATTTACATGCTGCAGGAATGTGCCTTGCCTTCCTTCAGGTCCTAAAACCATCTGGCCAGGAAGTAATCTCACGGACCCTCCTAATCGTCTGGTAGGGGCAACACGGGTGCTGGAGGAGTCGCTATCCTTATCAGGGGAAGCGCTTTCACTCTTGATTCCGTCCATGAGCTCGTCTGTGGCAGGCTTTTGGTCGTCAACGTGTACGCCCTCCTGGTCGGGAGCGAGCTCTTGGAGCTTTTCCAGCTCCTGCAGACCCAGCTTGTCACCACTAGGGCAGTAGTACTGGGCGGAGACTTCAACTGCCCCATCGAAGAAGACGGGCACACCTTGACGAGAACTGACTTGGACTCTTCCTCAAAACTGCTCATCGAGATGGTGACTCAGGCGTTCTTGCGGGACGCTGTGGGTTCCATGGGGGCCGGCTCTGTCAACTACAGTTGGAGCCACCCCGATGGCTCACAGCGGTCTTGCATCGATTTTGTGTTCACATTTCGGGTGGTGAAACACCTTGGGCATTCCATGGTCCCATGCTTCTTCTCTGACCACCTGCTGAAAAAAAGGAGGTGATAGAGTAACTGTGGAATGCCTACATTGGGTGGAGGAATGATAAATGCCTGTTTGAGGATGCTACTGAATGGTGGGAGTATGTTAAAGGTAAGTTTCGCAGTTTCTTTAAGGCGAAAGGCTGTCAACAAGAGTGTGAGCGGAAGAGGGACTTCAGGAATCTGCAGAGACAGCTGCGTTCCTTGCAGAACCTCTCGGTGGCTGCCCACCCAAAGCGGGGAGCTACTGTAGTGTCCCACTCCAGATGGATGGGAACACTCCAAAATTGTCTGTGCCATTCTATGTCATTTTGCATTATTTATTGTATTTCCCTTTGTCAATGCTGTTAAATTCCCATTTCAGGCTGGTTTAATGCACTACACATATCCACCTCTAGGTGTCACTGCAACACCATTTATATAGGTCAGACACAGGAAGTTAGAGAGAGATTAGGGGTGAGGAGTTAGGAGGAGAGGAGCCAGACTTGGCTCTGTTCTCCTGGGCCTAGCCCAGGGAGTGAAGCTACTTCAACCTTTGTAGTCCAAGACTAGGAGTTATTGATCCTTTACTGTAATACCCCTTCCGGGGACCCTTTCAGGGATTAAAAGAATAATTGCTGTATCTTGTGCAAACTTTTAAAAGAATAGAGCAGAGAATTTGCCTGCCGTGTGGAAGACCCACCTTGGGTTGCTGAATTATTGAATCACTGAATATTCCTGAATTGCAGAATAGAACTTACAGAGGATCCAAACTATTATTGAAAGGATGAGGTAACAGAGCAAGATCAGGGACCAAGTACAAGTAAGATCATCATTACTATACAGTTTAGCTAGAACCTCCATACACCACCTCACTGAGCCTGTTATTGGGATTTACAGCTTTACCATCTGTATTTATGACAAAGTGCTGCTATTGGATGATACTTATTGCAAGACTACAATTTACAAGTAAAGTTCCTGTTTGGTTCAACTACTGCCTCTCTCATCATTCTACTGTATCTCCTAATTGTACCTTACAGTGCTGGTGTCACAAACAACACAGGGGCCCAGCCACCAAAGCACCCTAAGCCAGTGTTTCCCAAACAGTGTGCCTCCAGCTGTTGCAAAGCTACAACTCCCAGCATGCCCGCACAGCCAAAGGCTGTCCAGGCATGCTGGGAGTTGTAGTTTTGCAACAGCTAGAGGCACACTGGTTGGGTAACACTGCGCTAAGCATACCCACTACCACCAAGGGCACCTCGACTTCCATCTGGCTGGTGTTCGCTGCAACAGAGAGTGCCCCACAGGATTTAGTGCTGTCTTCCCCTCCACTGCGCGGCCGGCCCAGGGAGCTACGGCAAAAGTGAGTGCAACTACTACACCCATTCAGCACATTATTACACTCACATATTGCCCCTGCGGTCTGGCTCGTTGCACTATTGGCTAGGGTAATTGGTCCTGGGTCCCTTTGAAGTAGCAGAGGTGTAATCCCTGGTGAGTCAGCAGAAGGGTGAATCGCTGTCACATGTGCCATCCTGTGTCCTTGCTGGGACTGCAATATGTGCTGCTGACTGTTGGTTATCCAATAAAGTCTTCCTGGAGCATTGTACCCTCACCCTGTGTTGTCTGAGTAGTTTTCCACCCACGGGAAAGGAGCACAGGCGTTTGGTGGTATGAGCCCTTGCCCTATGCGGTCTTTATAAAGATAGCCAGTCCGGTGGATGAGAACACCCACTGACCCTCGTGTCTCTATATCATGTTCATTAATCATATGGCGTACATACAGCTCAGCTCAGACTACACAGTGTACAGCGCTGTGCTTGGTAAGCTATGAGGAGACCACAGCACTTACCTGAGAGCTGCAGCCTCTTCAAACAGCTCATTGGTTACAGTGCCGGGTGATCATTTTATTTTTATTTTTTAACCTAACCAGTGTTTCTTGTTTCTTGACCCCTGTGGGTCAGCAGTCACTTGAACAGAGATTACTCTAATAAGGGTCCATTCACACATCAGTATTTTTACCTTTCCAGATAAACGTTACTTTTTTTGCGGATCCGTTTTTCAGTACAACCTTCCGTTTTTTCCGTTCCGTGTTTCCGTTATTCTGTTTTTTTTTTTCATCCATTTTCCTGTCAACGGATCTGCAAATTTGGATGCCATTCGGATGGTTTTGTGCATGTCATCCGCATTTATGCGGATCCATTGACTTGAATGGACAACGGACCCGAAAAACGGACAGAAAGTAGGACAAGCTTAATTTTTTTTCAGGATCCGCATACTCGAAAATAGGAAAACGGAACAGATTCCGTGATTCGGACAGCACTATGATTGGTGTCCGCATTTTTGCAGAGGCAATTGAAATTAATGGATCCAAAAAAACGTTCCGATTTAAATCGGAACGGAAACAGAGTGTTATAACGGACGTGTGAATGGACCCTAAGAGGTAGCAGCCTGCTGGTTCCTTGCAGCAGTGTTAACATCCCTGTACAGGGGATAAAGGGTGAAGGGGGGGGGGGGGGTTTGGAGGCACTTAGATAACACATTCAGGAGTAGCCCAATGCCAAATTTGTTCAAGTGACACACCAGATCCACAGCCCTGTTTGTCCGTTCACCTGGAAAAATTTTCTTACACTTAGGAAGACTAGAAGAGCTGATCCACACATCGTTTGCTTTTTTCTTTAAAGGCAACTTGCCTTGTTTAAAATCCAATCTGAGGGCGGTATGTTAGATTAAAGGGAGTCTGTCACCACAATTTGCCCTTATAGACCACTTATATAGCACTACAGCATAACTATAGATCAATCAAACGGTACCTTTGTCTTTTTGTCTGGATGTTCACCAGGGGCAAAAACTGAGTTTTATTAATATGTAAATGAGGGCTCGCAAGTGCCCAGGGGCGGCGTTCGGGCTGTAAGTGTCCAGGCAGCTCTTCCTTCTTCTCACATAACCCCTGCCCGGCCTGTTGCTTGGCCCGCCCTGTAAGCCTCTTACGTCATCCAGTGTACTGACCGATATCCCGCCCGCGCATGCGCCCTGCATGGAATGATGCTGCTGCCCACAATGGTCATCACAGTGCGCATGCGCGGGCGGGATATCGGCCAGTACACTGGATGACGTAAGAGGCTTACAGGGCGGGCCAAGCAACAGGCTGGGGAGGGGTTATGTGAGAAGGAGGAAGAGCGGCCTGGGCACTTACAGCCCAAACGCCGCCCCTGGGCACTTACAGCTCGAACGCCGCCCCTGGGCACTTGCGAGCCCTCATTTACATATGAATAAAACTCAGTTTTTGCCCCTGGTGAACATCCAAACGAAAAGACAAAGGTACCGTTTGACTGATCTATCATTATGCTACAGTGCTATGTAAGTGGTCTATAAGGGCAAATTGTGGTGGCAGACTCCCTTTAAGAGGAGCTGAGTAGATTGATATAAGTTTTGTGACAAAAGATTCAGTATAAATCACATTTTATTTATCCAAATTTCTACTTATTCTGAGCTTAGGAGTGGGTGGTCATACTTGTGAGTGAAAGCTATCTCTGTATGCACACTGATACAGGGAAGACTGTCAATCACTGATAAGAATGACAATGAGGGAGGGATCTATCCGCCAGTCTTGGTCTCCCTGTGCTGTCGTGAGATGCGCCTGATTTGTGAAGAAGCAGAAGCCTCTTAACAAATCAGGCGCAACTTTGCCCTGTCTTGTGCCAGAAACTGAAGTCTATGCCAGCTACAGACTGCAGTAGACTTCAGCTATAACTTTTGCCACTTTCTGGCGAAAGTTATAGCAAATGCGGTTGGAGCTAAGCAACGCCCCTTTTTGCTTGACACTTCAGGAAAGTACAGAGAACCTCAAAAAGTTGCAAATTATGGTGCACACATGCTCTGCTGCATAATATGCAACTTTTATTACGTCACAATCGTGGTGTAAAAGAATTGATGAATGTCCCATTGTGTTTGCTTTTTCTTTTATATCCTATCAGGGACTCCATAAATGTCCAAGATGGAAATACCCCATCAAGCACCAGATCATTTTATATTATAATGAATTCTTTTTTTAGAACTATATTTATAGTTTATAAAGCTTACAGACAAATGGTAATTTACAGTACATTTTATTTTTCAGTGCATTAAAAAAAATTAGGTTCATCATATGTGTGGATTGCACTTGGGTGTCAAACCAAAATCATAAAAAAACACAAATGGAACACACCTCAGTGTTAATATATAGACATTAACTGAAATTCAAGCAATTGGAGCAAACAAGATACAAAGTTTAAACAGAAAAGATAATGAAGATTACATTTACTTTGCTGCACACCGGTTTTTATAAGAAGACAGCTCTTAGGCTGGAAGGATAAAATCATCATGAGATATAATTTAATCATTATGCCCTGGAAATGACCAAAGGGCCCCAGTGTAGAAAATTCAACATATTGGATATAACATTATTGTTTCATACCTATTAGCAATGAAACATATAATAGAGAAAAATGACCATTATAACATACAACAGCGTTCTCGTTAACAAAAGAGCCAAGCCCACTATTGTGGCAAATACCAATGACATAAGCAATAAGGTATACAAATTCGAGGAGCATGGACTTATTGTTCCACCTCATGCTGGGGGATTGAAAAACTTGATTTAAAAACACAGCATTGTAAAATGAAAAAACTTATGATACCTGTTATTGCAAAGAATCATATACTGTCTAAAAAATACTGAAACAAAACCCCAAAACAATTAAATGGAGCAAAGAATTATAAATAAGATGAATGCTAATGAATGAGTAAAGTGTTATCAAATATAGCACCATAGTATAATGTAGTATTTTCACAGAAAAAGCAATTATATAAAATCAGTACAAAAATATGATTATTATTACATATCATTTTCCCAGATATCTCCTAGAGCCCATATCATGTCACATTTGCATGATGTTCCCATGATGAGGTTAAGGGGGTTGAAAAGTGTTGAGAAAAATGGGTGAGGCTTAGCGGGAGAGGGCAGGCCCAACAAGTTTTATGACAAATTTATTAAGTTTTCCAAGCTGGAAAATGGAACAAATACGTGTGCTGAGTGCAATGCCAAACACTGCCTATGGTCAAGAGTGGCACTGTTTTTGAGAAATAAAGCAGGATCTTTTCTAATTTGGTTCATCCCTCTTTAAATTAGTCGATTTATCAGGGTTACACACAGGGGAGGGTGCCTTCTCAAGACCCTCCTCTTGGTAAGCATGCTCACAATGTTTCTGGCAATTGCTAGACGAAAATTGTTCTATTCTTTATTGATTCATATGGCACAATTATATTAATGTCACTTTTAGGTATCCACATTAGGTATAAGAAGCAGGAAAGGGATTTATTATGAACTATTGTGCACAATGAATTAGTCTACTTCTACTTTGAAGTAAACAGGTTTTTTTATTCTGATGGCTTATCCTCGGGATTGGACTCATCAATATCTGATTGGTCAAGGTCCAACTCCCATCACTCCCACCTGCCATCTCTCACCGGAGCACCGCCGCCTCCTCACAGCTTACCAACCACAGTGCTGTACATTATATAGCTACTGCGCTAGGTATTACAGCTCAGGCCCATTCACTTGAACAGGACTGAGCGACCGGTGAATGTGACGGCACTGGCCTAAAGAGAGCCCACAGTGGCCTCATCAAACAGTTGATAAGTGGAGGTGCTAGGAGTCAAACTCTTACCAATCATTTATCAATCCTGAGGAGGTCCTCAATATCAAAATTGCAGACAAACCCTTTAAAGATAACTTGACTTCCAATGTAAGAAAATTATAAACCCCTCTAATATCATCAAAGAACATTATGCCACCTCATATTTGGGTAATAGGGTTGCAAATGGCCAACAAGATAATATTGCACCTTTTTCATGAATACAAGACATAGCAATTTATCAAAATTATATATATCTATCAAAAACCAGACATGTAAAAAAAAACTTCCTCGATAAAGGCAGTAATAAGAGTCTTAGATACCTGCCTAAGACCAAAGCTATGTGTTCTGCCTCTCTTTCTGAAGCATCTCACTGGAGAATATGGAACCCACAGATGTTTTGTAAGACAGACTGCAAAATGGTGGTGGCTCCATACAAAAAAAAAAAGAAAAGACCCACAAAGCTTAAAAGGGCAAACCACCTTCAAACTATTTCCATTTCTGTACTGAGCACATCACTCTGTGTTACATTTTTTGGGGATTATATTAGTTTTTTTTATAAGTAATTCATGATATGGCAAATTATTTTTAGTCTTTTTACTATAACCAGCATGGTCTCTTTCGCACTGTTAGTATTTGTTCAGTATTTTGCATCAGTGTTTGGTCAGTATTTGTAAGCCAGAACCAGGAGTGGAACCTACAGATAAAAGGTATAATAGAAATATTTGTACCCTTTCGGTATTTTGGACCCACTGGTTTTGGTTTACAAATTCGGATGCAAAAATTCTTACTTAATACTGACAGTGTGAAAGCGGTCTATACCTGAGCATGTAGTTAGGTTTATATCAAAACTGAAATATAAATTCAGCATTTGAACCTTAGTGACAAAATGTGCCCTCTTTTTTTTTTTGGAAGCCCTATTGTAGAGATACTAATTTGACATTGGTGGCATATTCTCAGATGACACAAACCTTTTAAAAGAGCGAAAATTACGTGGAACATTTTTTTTTTTTATCGGTATAATGGACATGGTTATGAAAAATTTACCCTTGGCCATATAGTAGCTGCATGGGCTACATCTATGGTGTACAAACACATCGGATCAACTTAAAGGGGTTTTCCCATCTGAGCTAGAATATGCCCCCATTTTATGATAGGTGCGGGTCCCACCTCTGGAACCCGCACCTACATCAAGAACGGAGCCCCAAAAGTTGAGGAGGGCGCACTGCGCATGCACAGTTGCCCTCCATTTATTTCTATGGGGCCGCCGAAAATAGCCAAACACTGGCTCGAATATTTCAGTCGGTCCCATACAAATGAATGAAAGCAGTGGCTGCGGAAGCATGGTTCGCTACCATTCACTACTGTTGAGAGAGCTCTTTGTGGTGGGGTCCTTCGGCCACCACCTTCCCTGCTCCGTTCTCGGTGTAGGTGCCGGTCCCAAAGGTGGGACCCACACCTATCACACAATGGGGGCATATCCTAGCGATATGTCCCATGGTCTCAAATGCAAATACCCCTTTAATCATATTTTCAATATACGTAGACTCCTTGTCTGTAGGCACACTTAATGTTTTAGGCACCTGCAATGTAAAACGTGCCAAGACTTAGCCTCACCTTTGATGTATTATTATATTACCTTCACTGATTAAGAAATAATGACTGTATTTTTAGGTAGGTGCAACAATTTCTTCTTGCTTGATGAAAGTACTACTGATCTCAAAGTGTGCTACCTCTCCTTATCATATGGCCTTACTAGTATTCCAAACACAGTGAGCTTAGATGTCTTTATGCAATCTTGAAACATTCAGTCTCTGAACATTGACTTTCTATGGTCTAAGTGAAAAAATGACTTTAAAGAGGACCTTTCACTAGAATAAAACATGTAAGCTAACTATACAGACATGGAGAGCGGCGCCCAGGGATCTCCCTGCACTTACTGTTATACCTGGGCGCCGCTCCGTTCTCCCGGTATAGCCTCCGGTATTTTCATAGTTAGGCTCCACCCAGTGGAACCTGCCGTCGTCTCATTCTCCCATGCTGTAGCGCTGGCCAATAGCAGCGCTCAGCTCATAGTCTGAGAGAGAAAAAAAGCCTCTCAGGCTATGAGCTGAGCGCTGCGATTGGCCAGCGCTACAGCATGGGAGAATGAGACACCGGCAGGTTCCCCTGGGTGGAGCCTAACATATGAAGATACCGGAGGCTATACCGGAGAATGGAGCGGCGCCCAGATATAACAGTAAGTGCAGGGAGATCCCTGGGCGTCGCTCTTCATGTCTGTATAGTTAGTTTAGATGTTTTATTCTAGTGAAAGGTCCTCTTTAAAGTAAATATCCCCTTTTAACACCAAAATTTGAAAAATCAGCCATAGATTTCTAAGATAACAACCTGCTTCTCTCCATCCACCACTAGACGGCATTTAGTGCATCACAGATTTGGAGCTCTGTATCAGAAAAAAACTAAGCTCAGATCACTATAAACGATAATGACCACAAATTAAGAATTACCGTAGTCAACTCAGAATTTTTAACACATTTTGGCTGAAAACACAAAATGATATTCAAAGGTAGAAATTCCCTTTTAGTATGATGTGTATATATATACATATTAATATACAACCTACTATAATATATATATAAATATATATATATATATATATATATATATATATATACTGTATTGAGTTTTTGGTGAAATGCATATAGTGGTCTTTTGTATTGTACTGTATGTGCAATACAATACTGATTAGGAGAAAACTGCTTTGCAAAAATTTAAGGGGTTTTCTGGGACAGGAATGTACTACAATAAAGCCTTATTCACCCGTACAGCCCCTGGTCCTGGCGCTCTTTTTTTCCGCCACTACAAGGATGAGGTCGCCGTCTACATGATTGCTGCAGCCAATCATCGTCCTTAGGGGGTCATAGGAGGGAGTATATCATCCACTCCAGTGACTACCCCAGATGACTGCTGAGACCAGTGGTTGGCTCAGTAGTCAGTAATTTCACTGCTACATCATTGGAAACAAAGGCCAACAACACTGTTTCAGAGGGAGAATGAGTAGGTGAATAAGGCTATTTTTTATTTTTTTTATTACCTCCGCTAATCAACAGGTTTTAAGGTTCCAGAATACCCATTTAACAGAAGATTATAATCCAAAATAAGTATATGTGCATGAAAAATTCCATACATAATTTGTGAATATGCAACAGTATGAGTATTTCCAAGCTAATGTTTTCAAATTTTTATATAATAAATGCTCATTTTGTCATTGAGCTGTTGAAGAAATGATGTCTGGAACTGTCCAGGGTCCATATTGTTCTTATCTTGATGACATACAACATACATTAAAATGGCTATATCTGATTTATAAGATAAGAATACCCGAAATGTGGCTTGGGACTTTGGGCCTTAAGTCATAATTTATATGTTACAAAGCAAACAGTGGATGGAAACTGATACATTTGTGTAATTTGCTAAATATCTGTGCAAGAAATATTGTCTCTACACATGATTTGCAATTGGAACATTGATTCATACTCTAATTAAGACTTGCGGTACATGAAGTATCTGGTTCCCATTATAATTTCTTGCAGTGACATGCCATAACATTTGTAAAGCTCTCTCCATTCATCTTTCTGTGGTAAGCTGCCTGGAGATTTCAGATTTCACAAGACAAAGAGGTCCATGTTATTGTCAGTTCTGACTTGATTCACTGTCGTCCAGCAGTGATGAAAAGATGTCCAACGTCTGATATCTCTGTTGCTGCTCATGTTTCTGTTTGATATTTTTGGAAGTAATCGAAGCCAAAATGTCCTGACCAGAGCCTGGCTCCACAAATGAAAGTGGATCTGGGGAAAGAGGGGAACATTTATGTAAGTCTACGTTCACATCTCCCAGAACAGAATACCAGATTACACATTGGAGATCTGAATGTAGACTAAGAAAATACTGGATGTTTTGAAAGAATTTCATAAGGAAGTAATGTTTGCAAGAGAACCAAAACATTTAGAGGGGTCATTCCATTTGGGACATTTATGCCATTTAATTGTCATATAATTGTTTGATAGCTAAGTTTTTTTGGGACCCGCTCCTATCTAAAGAATGAAGACTTAAAGTGAAAGGAAAGCCCACTCCACATGCGTTGCATCCTCACCATTCATTGCTATGGGACTCCCAAAAATAACCATGCAATTGAAGCGCGCTCAGTTATTTTCAGAAGTCTCAAAGCAGTGAATGGAGAGCAGGCCGTTCTTCCTTTCACGCATATGAGACTTGCAAAAATGGCTGAGCCAGTACTTGGCTATTTTGCAGAAATCCCATAACAACGAAATAATGGTGGCTGTGTTTGCTTTAAGGCTCCATTATTGAGATAGCGGAGGGAGACGCACCTATCGGATATTTGTTGTATATTCTGTTAATATGACATTCATTTTATAGATCGGAATGTCCTTTTAACAAGTAGTTCTGATAATCATTCTGTATATGATATATACTCACCGTGTATTCCTATCATGTGCTCCAAAATTAACACCCTCTCTGCTAAAATTTTTAAAGCTTCTCTCAGCTGCTGGACAGACTCTCCCTATAAAAGAAATTCCTTCTGTTACTTTGCAATCAATGAGGAAAAAATAAGACCAAAACAGCATCTCTTATAGAGGGGAGCAGTGATGTCCTTAATTTAAACTGTGTTCACACTTGAATATGCGGTGCTGTTGGGGTTTCTGCAAAGCATTCTAGTATTTTAGACAAGAGTAACTCACTATTGCCAAATATTGTAACCTGGATGCAACCCTGACATAGCCCATTAACGTCAATGGTGTCTGTCATATATGGTATGCCATAAATTTCAAATAGGCATGGGTCCCACCTCTGGTACCAGCTACTATCTCACTTAAGAACAGGGTCTTGAAGTGACTGGACATGCACGGTACACTCTCTATTCACTGCTTCATAATAACTGAATAAGCGCGCATGACTATTTTCATAGCAGTGAATTGAGAGCAAGCCACAGAAGGACAGCCACTTCTCTTTTCGCCAATATGAGACTTCTGAAAATAGCTGCTCCAACGCTCAGCTATTTTCAGAAGTCCCATAGTAGTGAATGGAGGGTGGTTGCCTACTATTCACTTCAGGGCCCTGTTCTGGAGATAGAAGACCCACACCTGTCTGACATTTATGGCACACCCTATTGACATGACATACATTTTCGAAAAGCCCTTTAAGTCAATAGAATCCTATGGATAGATATGGTATATATACATTGAAAGTTTTTCCAGTGCGGATGCCAAATGTGCTCTCTATATCCAGTGTGTAAAAATCCTAATTCTGCTATATACCTGTATAGTATTGCAGAATAACATGAAAAATATTGTAAAAGGCAGGAACTATCAACATTAATACATATTGGGAGAAGTAGCCGTAATTAAAACAGATAGAAATTTTCTGGCCAGCCGCTTTGAAAATCTGGCTGAAGTAATGTACATGTCCCCTGGTAGGTTGTGAGTTGTTCACATGATGCTCACATTCAATCTTTCGAAGCCACTTTTGGCAACTATAGAGTGTAAAATGTAATAATTCCTGTGATTAGGGGTGAGTGAATCGAGCTTCGGATTCAAAGTAGATTCCTTCAAGAACTTAACAAGCTCTTAACAAGCTCTAATGCTACCAGATGTAAGATAGTCAACATTCAACCTTTTTAGAGGCCTTGAGACATGACTCGGAAATTAAATAAGCCAGCATCTCATCTGCATTGACTTATAGGATAGCTACCTTACATCTGATAGCATTAGAGGCAGAGTTTGTTAAGACTTCATTTGCATACCTTCTTCCAAGAATTCCAGAGGAGCATTGCCTGGCTTATAAGACTCCTCACACCATTTAAGGCTCTCTCCATAAGGAGATATTGTATTCCCGAAATCCTGACCTAGACCTCTAGCCCAGTTAAGCCAGTACTCTCTGCTCTGATAAGGGGAAATCACCCCTGTTAATGTAACTGACTCCATCTTGTCTTTAAACAAACTTTCCCAAACTGCTTAGGGACATTCCAATATAAGGAGTAGGAGTGGGAGTGGGATGGGGGTGGTGGGCTACAAGACTTGTTTCGGTTGCCAAGGGCTAAGGCTAGGCAGACCCTGTCCACACATTCGAGCCTAACCTGCTCTGTCTTGACATGAGGCTATCATGCCCTGTTATCTATAATCTGATTTGTCAGTGTCCTATACCATAAACCTTTGACTGGCTTTGTGTTTGTGTCCTTGTGTATAAATAAACACTGAGGATGTCCCCCGGCTGGTAAAATGCTTCAACCTCAACAACTTTATTTTTAGTAGAAGAAGCTACTCTAACACCCCGAAACAGCTGTCTACAGATAAGTTGCTGGCTAAATTATTATCCAAGTCATGTTTCAAAGCCTCCTAAGATGTCAATCATTGACTTATAAGATAGCTACTTTACATCTGGTGGCATTAGAGGCAGAGCTTGTTAAGAGCTGATTTGCATACATTCTTTCCAGAATTCTAGAGGAGAGTTGCCTGGCCTATAAGTCTCCTTATGATGTTTAAGGCACTCTCCATAAGGAGATATTGCATTCCCCAAATCCTAGACACTCCATGAGAATTTTTTTCGCATCACATTTTTTAGGCCCTAAGATAACAGTAGCATTGCACACTTGTGAATCTCTTTGTGATGCTATTTATCTGTAAATATATGGCACTACATATAGAAACTAAAATTAAATAAAGCTTTGAATTCCAAGATTCCACTTCTAGATCTGATCATTAAAAAACATTAATCTCTTTTGTCCAGTACATATTTTTCCATGACACACTGTGATCATTAACCTAAACAGTTTGTTCTCCCTTCCAAGGCTGGCTCAATACTGTATCCCCATTCGCTAATGATGCGCTAAAGCATTCAAATGTGGTAACACATGTAGATTTTGATGAGGATTAAGATTTGGTGCAGAAACACACAGAAATCTTTACAGACATTCGTGTAAAATTCCTGTGTGCAGGTAGCCTTAAAGGGGTTACCTGGGAAATGATAATGGTGACCTATACTCAGGATAGGTAACCATTAACACATCAACAGGGGTCCAAGTCCTGGCATCCCCGCCGATTAGCTTTTTCAGGGAACTGGAGCTGTGTTGAGTGAAGCAGGCTCCCGGCAGCTATCCAAGGTCAACGCCGTACATCGTATAGTGGCAGTGCTTGATATTGCAGATCAGCCCCATTGACTTGAATAGGGCTGGGCTGCAACTAGGCCAGTGATCGATGTACAGTGATGTCACTGGCCTAGAAAGAGGTTGCAGCGCTCATGGCCTCTTCTAACAGCTGATCGGTGGGGGTCTCAAGTGTCGCACCCCAGCAGATCTGATAGAGATGACCTATCCTAAGGATAAGTCATAAATATCTTTCCCTGGATGACCTCTTTAACTGTTCTTATTTTATAGCTTTGATACCCTTATTATTTTACACTAATACACCTTTATTTATAACATGAAACAAAAATATATCTTACATCTTCTCCTTTATGGCCATCTTCTCCTTTCAATCCAGGTTCGCCCTAGTAATAAAAATATTAACATTTTACGCAGTGTTATAAAGGTATAATGGTCCACATTTTCTGTGCAGGTTACTCCAAAGTAACCAGCAAATGGTGATGTGCAATAAATTTGCGGTAAAATGTATGTTTTTACTAGTCGTTCACCATATGGAGAAAATTACAGTAAATGTGGACATGGTCAAAAAGCCATAATACAGGTCACAAATTTTAAAGAAAAATTGGTGTTAATAAAACAAAATTTTAGTCCAAAATGTTTGCTTGCTCATAGCACCAGTGGATATTATTTTCTGACAATTCAAATTGTGCCAACACAAAAAGTATATCTATGTACAGCAGAGATGCTCAACCTGCGACCCACCAGCTGTTGAAAAACTACAACTCCCAGCATGCCCAGAAAGCCTACAGCTATCAGCCTACAGCCGAGCATGATGGGAGTTGTAGTTTTACAACAGTTGGAGGGCCGCAGGTTGAGCATCGCTGATGTACAGGGAGGTGTTCAAACCATACTGGCTATTACTTAAAAGGGAGGAAAATAAATTAGAAACACTGTATGAGGGGGATGCTATAAAGATCCCTATCCTCTCAATCCAGGCTAGCTTGCAATCAATCGTGTGCCTTACTTTAATAACTCATAGTGTTTCAGGGAAATAAAATAGCATTCCGAATTGTTTCCCTGAAGCGCGTTGAGTTGTTAAAGCTGATGATATTTCTGTGAGGAGTCTCCAGTTTGGTTTTACCAGTTGGTGCAATTCTTCAGCCTGCCACAAGATTCGCAAGACTTTGCAAACTGCAAGAAATCCACCTACTGTATGAGTCTATCAAACTCAGACTGTATTTGGAATTGTTTTTACAGCTCCTCACTACATTGTATGCAATTCCAAATTGTGCCATTAGAAAGTACAACTTTTCCCGCAATAAACAAGCCTTCATATGGCTATGTGAATGGAAAAATAAAAAAAGTTATGGTCCCGGAAAGGCAGGAAATAAAAAACGAAAAGGCAAAAATGAAAAACCCTCTGGGGATGAAGGGGTTAATAGTTGAATCAGTTGGATGACTCTTGCCTGACTTGCTCGATGTGTCATTTTCTGTACATGGAATGTTGTCCACCCTAGGTATCCTGAGAAATGTTCCTTCACTCCTGATAATTATGCCTTAATATATATGTTTAAAGATATAACCATACCATAACAGATTCTGGGAGGTGATTAATTGATTTTATAATGAGCAAGATATAGAGAGCATTTTGTACTTACAGGAGGACCCCTAAGTCCTAGTTCTCCTTGTAGACCTGGTTCCCCCTAAAATATGTGATATTTATGAATGAAGAGTAAGAAAACAAGAAGTTTTTGCATATCCACATTACAACGTTCTCTCATCAGACACATGTACAATAAACAGGGTAACATTTCTGGCTTTTATGATTTAGTAACGTATAAACTGAATTTATGGATTATTATTTACTGTATTCAGTATAGTTACATTTCCAGCTAATTGAACACATTATATATGAAGGTGTGTGTATATCCAACTAGGGGTACTTTCACACTAATGTTTTTATTTTCCGGTATTGAGTTCTGTCACAGGGGCTCAATACCGTAAAAAAACTGATCAGTTTTACCTAATGCATTCTGAATAGAGAGCAATCCGTTTAGTATACATCAGGATGCATCAGTTCAGTCCCTCTTACGGTTTTTGGCCGGAGTTTTTTCTCCGGCCAAAAACCCTGAACACTTGCCGGAATGCCGGATCTGGCATTATTTTCCATTGAAATGCATTAATGCCATATCGGGCACCCAAGTGTTCCGGAAAAACAGATCCGGTCTTGCGTTCTGCGCATGCGCAGACCTTTAAAAATTTGAAGAAGACAAATGCTGGATCCGTTTTTCCGGACGACAACCGGAAAGAAGGATACGGTATTGCAATGCATTTTTCAGACGGATCCGCATCCAGATCCGTCTGACAAATGCATCTGTTTGCGTCTGGATTGCCGGATTGCATCTGTTTGCGTCCGGATTGCATCTGTTTGCGTCCGGATTGCCACTGTCTGACAACGGAACTGCCTCCCGAAATCCTCTGCCACAAGTGTGAAAGTACCCTTAGGTAAATGTCAAATAATGTGGAAGAGAAAAACAAAGCACACAAGCAATGCACTTACTTTGTCTCCTTGGTCACCTTTTTGACCCTTCACCCCTGGCTGACCAGGATGTCCTGGCTTACCCTGCAAAATAAATGTGGAACAATTGAGGATTCAATAATAAACCTATTACAATAGACTACATTCAGGTGTAAGAACTGCCAAACTGCACACCAAAAGCTCCAGGCCCAAATCCCACCAACACTTAGTCCAACAGGACCATAGCTAGGAACCTCTTCAATGGCTTTACCCAAAGTCAAGTTAGGTGTCACACCAGTTAGTCAAAATAAATAGTACTGATGCAGTGACGTAACTAGAAATTATCGGGCATCACAGCAAATTTTTGAACACCCTTCCTTCCCCCCCAGCAACTTCATCTCAACTCCCAACTCCGGAGCAATCCCCACTACTGAGGATAGTCAAGATCACGCCCTCAGACAACGCCTGGCAGCCAGTCCATCTGTTTCCTACAGTGTCACTGTATATAATGTCATTGTATAATACTGTTGAGTGGGCACTGACAATGAAATCTTTTAGTCCTCCTCCTAGGTGGGCCACTTATGAGTTCAGGCCCCAAGGCAGCCGCTTCCTATATAGCTAAGCCCCTGTACTGATGGTTAACACAGTTGGATCGCTAAACTAACTCATTGTCCCCGATTCAGGAATGTTATACAGCAATTTATCAGGAGTCAATCATCAGGAAATTCAGAATACTCTTTCTCAGCATTTTGCTGATTTTACTAAAATTGTACCTTTTTATATGTAAGTGCAACTCTTCATGGGTGCATTTTTTACACTGTGAGTCACAGAAGAACCTCCATAAGCCTGCCATTCTCAATGTGATTGACACTCCCTGCCTGCCCCACATCATTCCAAAATGTCTGAAATCTTGTGTATACACAGTGAATCCGCTTTCCCTTCTCCTCTGGTGGATACACCTGAGTTTAGTGTGCATGTCAGGAGAGGTGATGGAAAAGAGGATTTACAGTGCATTTGTGAGATCTCACCAAGATGACTTGCAGCAGGCAGGGGTATATCATTCACAGTGTGATGGGTGGGCTTGCAGGGGGACTCCATGACCCAGATGATCTAAGAAGCTAACTGATGACTCCAAGACCCGCATTTATAGTACATATAAAAAGGTAACATTTCAAAGTTTTATTACAGCAAAAAATAAAAACCAGGGCTGAGAGCTTTGAAAGTAATCCACAGTGCCACTCAATTGGTTGCATATGGCAAACTGTGCTGACCGGTACAATCCATAGTTAAAGTCAATAAACTGATCTACAGTATAGCCAATGAAAAATACACTTTATCCTCCATTTCCCCCAAATTTCTCCAGGCTATCAATAATCCAACCTACAGTAAGATGATACCAAGGAGCTTCAAAAAGCCAACACAATATGGCCCCAACAACAAACTTTCTTACACGGATGGCCTTACCCATCCCTAACAATTCTTCATTTGTTAATGGATTTTCATCAAGGGTTCTCACCAACAGAAAATGCTAATCCATGTCCACATGCCCTCTAAGCCTCCTACATTCACATGTTTTGGTGTACCTGGGACCTGCTTCTGGAACTCCTTGCTTTTCATGGTTGTCTTTTTGGACAATATAGAGCATATTTATTTTGCTATCAAACACTCTATGTATAAACGGCAAAAGATCCAGTAAGTTGGTACTGTTTTAAACTAAATCTTAATGTGTGAATCTGTATTGCTAAAAGGTCCCAGCCAGCTTTTTGTGTCATCCTACATCCTATATACAGCGCAGGTTTCTCCTTACCTGTTGTCCTGTAGTGCCCATTGGTCCTGCATGTCCCCTTGGCCCTGGAAGTTCAAAATGACACCAGTTACAAATTGTACATAATACATATTTTATACAATACAGTGATCCCTCGATACAATATTTTCAACATACAATGGTCTTTTCTGACCCATCGTAAGTTGAAAGTAGACTCAACATACAATGCCTGAGACTCAGATCCAACCAATCAAGGCCACTTCTCTGGTAAAAATGCTGTACTAGTTGCTAGTTAGCAGCTATTCTTGACTGTTATATGTAAGAACTTGCTTTATCTGCCTTAGTTATCTGCTTATTTTTCTTAAATCTTCATTTTCTCTTATCTTGGATGACATTTTGGGGCTTTGGAACCGATTACTAAACTTTCAATGGTTTCAACATACAATGGTTGTCCTCAAACCAATTAATATTGTAACTTGAGGGACCACTGTACATATACACACGCTTATGTATGGTATGTGCTGGTCAAAACAGTATTACTATGGAAAAACAACACTACAACAGTACTATATCACATGTGTGATATCTCTCTAGCAGACCACCAGTGGTTTTAAGCTATGAATGGGGAGATTTATCAAACTGGTGTAAAGTAGAATCAGCTTAGTTGCCCATAGCAACCAATAGAATCCCACCTTTCATTTTGGACAGCTCCTTTGGAAAATGGAAGGAGGAATCTGATTGGTTGTTATGGGCAACTAAGCAAGTTCAACTTTACACCAGTTTGATACATCTTCCCTGAAGTTCGTATATACAATTCATAACAGACAGTTTTAATATTGACATTTGACAAATACAGGGGTCATAAGAGCTACAATTACTCAAATTAATTTACCAGGAGGGCCAACAGGCCCTGGTGGGCCACGAGGTCCTGGAAGTCCAGACATTATAGTATCTGTTATAGTGGATACCAAATGTGGTTCGCCATCTATGAGAGAAAACATGACATTAAAACATGCAAGTCAGAAATCCATATGAGTGAAACCTAATGTACCTATGATAGAACAATAGATAGATATATAGATAGATAGATAGATAGATAGATGCATAAAGCTGTTAATTTGTGAGGTTCCACATGAAATTTGGAGAGCTTTCTAGTAAGAGAACAATACTCACTTTCTCTCTCTGTATTCGGCTGTAAAGAGTACAAGACACCCTCTGGTAAAGAGATGGGAGCACCTGGTGGTCCAGGTGGCCCTGGAGGGCCAGGTGGTCCTGGAATTCCAGTCTCTCCTTTTGGCCCTTGAGGTCCAATAGGCCCTACCATAAGGTAAAAGAATATTTAACATACAGGCTCATATTTACTCTCGTAAGGGTTCTGCTTTCTTGGCATGGTTTGCACCAAAATTTTGACATTCTTCACAGATACATTTCTTTATCATTCAAATTTATCAAAAAGTATGACTTTTTCCAACATCCTCGACCTTTCCTGAAATTTAGCTATAAAGTATGTTGCGACAGCTTTTGTCTACTTTTTTAGATACATATATGAAACTGCAACTCACAATTCTGGCATATAATAGTGATGCAGATTAGACCAATTTAGAGGCGGTCTAAAGTTTTGGGCTCAGAGACAAGATTCTGGTGCACTGAGACACATTTTGGGCCCAGAGACAGAATTTCGGTGCATTGGGGCACATTCTTGGCTCAGAGACAGAATTTTAGTGCATTGGGATACATTTTTTGGTTAGACAGACCTTTAGTGCTCTGGGACAGATTTTTTAGGACATGTGGACACATTTTCAGAGTGAGCTAAGCCAACAAATAGGTGGTAAACACTAAATAGGCCATTAATATTAATGATATGAAGTGTACATCTGGTAGTAATATCCATTGCTACTAAACTTAATATGGTAGTAGTTTCTAAACATAAATTCTGTTGCACTCCCCAGCTTTCCTATGTCCACATTATTTATTTTTAAAATCTGTCAGGAAGAAGCAAAAAATGCCTTTGATATATTGTTTACAGCTGAAATGGAATTAAGAACCTGCATCTGATTATATCTTATTAATAAAGTCAAAAGTTTATATTTGTTTAATATTGTTTTTTAGATTTTATGTAATTTTCTTCCTATCATGTTTGAATTTGGAACATTTGTCCCGTTTGTAGGACCGCTTCCGATCTGATATTGATGACCTATCATCTAGATATCATCAATGTTTATTACTGCATAACCCCTAAATAAAAATGTATTTAAAAAAAAAACACTTTATAGCATCATTAGCCCACTAAAACCATCCTAAACCATATATTAATAAACTGTATTTAAAGTCAAAGGGGTTTTCCAGGATTTTATTATTGATGACTTATTCTCAGGATTGGTCATCCATATCAGATCATCAGGGGTCGGACACCCAGCAACCCCGCCGATCAGCTGGTTGAAGGGAAGGCTGCGGTCATCAATACTAGAAAACCCCTTTAACTACTCCACTAGCCTAGATTTCCAGGGATCTTTAATATTAACCCATAATCATCCTAAACCACCACAGGTAATAGATGATCTAGACCACCAGGGACCTAAGCCACTATATACTTACAAGAATATTACAGCAATACTGTACCCCTAAACAACAACAACAAAAAACTATTGTGTAGACAGGAATTTTGCTTTACATATACACGTGAAGCTCCTTCTTTAAAAATCTGTTTGCCTCTTTCTCCATTACAGCAATCTGCTGTTATAAACATAATACATAGAACTGAGAATATCTGTTAACCTGGGGGACCAGCAGGGCCAACTTCACCCAATTCTCCACGGTCTCCTTTTGATCCAGGTAAACCCACAGGTCCAATTGATCCAGGTGGTCCTGGCATTCCAGGCAATCCTGTAAGAAAATCAACAAAGATGATGAGTGAGCAACATAGCGGGGCTTGGTTTTGCAGCCCATTCCCGTTCTCTTGAAAGGGACTGAGCTGGCAAAAGGCCATGTAACCAATGAAATTGGCCACGGATGAGGCCACATAACTCACTGGAGCTCCACAACTATTTTAAACAGGTGATCAGAAGGTGTGCCATGTGTCGGAACCCCACCGATCAGATATTGATGACATATCCTGAGGCTATGCCATTAATATTTAACTCCCATAAAAAAGCTTTAACATTTTTAAACTTTTTTTCAGTCCCTTCAAAGAGAGACTAATGTGAAGCTAATATGAAGGGTGGAATAAAGTAGCAGGGTGTAACAAGAGTACCAAAATTGCAGGCCTGGGTGTCTTCACTAAGCACATGGCTGCAATGACAATCACTTGGCATTCTGCGATTTGAAGAGGGGCGATCAGGGGCAGAGGGTGTGTTCTCCCTCTGTCTAACCACTCAAATTCTTTAGTTGCTATTGTATTATTAGTACAATATTTTCTAACAAAAAATTAATTGATCATTTTATTACCTCTTGTCTTTTTTTCTTCAATAGTATCTCCTTTGGAGCCTATACAAACGAAAAGTGCACAATCAGCTTTAATGCAAATTAAAAATTATAAATATGGCAGCTTTTTAATAAGGGGACCCAGGGGTAACTTTTTGATTTAGAGTGTTGTTACCTATGCCACCCTGCACCATTTTGTAAGTTTAGTGCAATTTGAGGCAATTTTGTTGATCTGTGAATTCATGGATCCAATGGCAATATTAAAGGGAACCTGTCACATTGAACATGGAGTCTGAACTGCAGGCAACATGTTATAGAGCAGGAGGAGCTGAGCAGATTGATATATAGATTTATGGGAAAAGATTCAGTATAACTTGTAAAATATTCATTTAAATTCCTGCTCATTCAGGGGTTTGAAGTCAAGGGGGAAATTCTGTCAGCCTTCCCTCTATGACTGTGTATCTAGAGAGTGCTGTCAGTCACTGATAGGACCTCCTCCTGGACTTCAAAGTCTAGAACGAGTAGTAGAATTTAAATGAATATATTACAAGTTTTACTGAATCTTTACCAAAATAGTGTATACCAATCTGCTCAGCTCCTCCTGCTCTATAACATGGTGCCTGCAGCTTGTATTGCATTTTTAAGGATGACAAGTTCCCTTTAATATAGTGTAGTAGACGCACATACAGCACTATCTGCTACACTTCCATAGCATTCATTGTGCATGGTCCTGCATCTACACAGTGCTTCATGCACTTACAGATTTTATTTCTCTTTGGTCTATTCTCTTATAACAGTGTGAACAAGGCTCGAGATCCAAAAAGTCAATTTGTATCCTTGTCAAAGAGACTGAAGAGTGAATGGGAATTACTAGTACATGTCTTCCCTTGGTACTGTATGTTTCTATGTATTCTCAAGTCTGAAGTGTGCTGTGATTTCCTACATTGTGTACTGTGGGAATAAAACCCTCTTCACGTGCACCGTTCTGATTACCAAGCTCTCCCTCCATTTAAGTCATATGGTAGGAACTGGCTACAAAAAAATATTGTAGCTCCTTGAAATGACTCATCACACGGGCAAAGCAGTTTGGCAGCCGCCTTGCAATTCTCCACCTTGCTATTAAATTTCACACAGAGAACCTCTGTAAGGATTGTGAAGCTCTGAGTGGGTATCAGCCATTCTATTTCCATCCTATATACAGCAGTGTGCAGTGTGAATAGAAGATAACGGCATGCTCAGAGTTACATCAGCGGTCAGTGCCCAGTGTCGTCTGCAAGCTGCTGTCTCCATTGCTCCAGTCTCTGCACCATTAGGGCATGCTCGCACTCACCTGCAGTCTTTTAGGCTAGGGCTACACAGCGACATTTGTCTCACCAATATTAATTGGAATGATAGTCTATGGTGTCGCACTGCGACACGACAGCCGCAAAAAATCCATCCAAGTTGGATTTTTGTGCGACTGTCGCAGTATGTCACAGTGCGATACCATAGACCAGAGTTCCCCAACTCCAGTCCTCAGGGCCCACCTACCAGTCAGGATTTGAGAATATCCCACAGAATAAACACCTGTGGTAAGTCCTAAGGCATTGACACTAATTATATCACCTGCTCAATACTAAGGAAATCCTAAAAACATGACCCGTAGGTGGGCCCTGAGGACTGGAGTTGAGGAACACTGCCATAGACTATTATCACAATAAATGTCACACAACATTGGTGCAACACGTAGCTGTACCATTTTTGTCACGCAAAACATATGTAGCCTTAGCCTTAAAGGGCCTGTATGCACGCTCACTAGACCTAGGGTCCCTGGGTATTTAAGGCACCCTCGCCATTGAAAGGGTGTCTGAGCTTAAAGGTTCCCTGTGACCAGCAAAGGTTTTTGGAAGACTTGTGCCTCAGTGATTTCCTTGCGATTTACCTGCGTCACCCAGCCTGTGTTCCTGCCTTGTACCCATCCTCCATGTTTACTCTTGAGCTCACAGTTTGGTTTCAGTTTTACTTAAAGCGGTTGTCTGCTTTTTACTATTGGTGATCTATGCTCAGTATAGGTCATCAATATAAGATTAGCAGGGTCCAACACCCAGCACCCCTGCCTATCACCTGTTCGAAGAAAAGGCAGTGCTCACACGAGCGTTGCCTTCTCTGTTTTGTTTACCTGCTTGCGGTAACAATTGCAGCGGTGAGCAGGAGTAATTACCAAGTATGGCGTCCCCATTCGCTTCTATGGGACGGCTCTGTCTGTTCAAATGTATACTACAGAGCCGTCCAATAGAAGTGAATTGTAACGCCATACTTGTAATTACACTGCTCACCACTGCAGTTGTTGCCATGAGCAGGTAAACAGAGCAGAGAAGACAGCGCTCGTACAAGGGCTGCCTTCTCTTCAAACAGTTTATCAGCGGGGGTGCCAGGGATCGGACTCCCGCTAATCTGATATTTTTTCTGTTCCTAGAGCCTCTTGTGCTTGCAGCTCCAGCTGCGGATGAAGTGATCTTCTCTACCACTGTACACTCCGGTGGTACGTCTGTGCTTATGCTCTATTTCCAAAGGGGTGCATTCACATGCCCATATATATTTTGCTTTCTGCAAAATGTGGATCCGCTAGATATACAGATGACTTCCATGTGGCATCCATTTTTCTACAAATCCATTGTAACAATGCCTATTCTTGTCCGCAAAACTGGCGACTAGGACATGTGATATCCTTTTTGCAAGACTGCGGAACAGACATACGGAACCAGACAGCACATGGAGCAAAGACTGGAGCATTTACTGTTCTCTTGTTCCCACCTAGTGTAGATTTGATCGATTTCCTGAATATGCTTCCTGGACTCAGCAGAGGGATGGCATCTGGCAAGTAGCCCTCATTCCACACCGATGTGCCTCTTGTGATGGGCAGGTCATTTTCTGATGCTTTCTCTGCTGCTTGCAGTGTGATAATCTTGAAAGAATGAAAATAAAAGCTTTAGTATATTGTAATGATATATTATCCCATAGATAAAATATAAAATGATTATTACTGCAATGGACAATTCCATGGACAGTTGTTGACTATGTGTAGATCTGATTAGTGAGATGTTATCAAGATTTGTAGAATGTGATTAGAATTCAGATCAATGACTATTAAAGGTATTCCATATTATAAAGTGATGGTATATTGCTAGGATATGTTATTATTTTATGAATGATGGGAGTCAACCTCCTGGACCCAGAGAGATCTTGAGAATAAGGGGCCAGAGCACTATTTTTTTGCAGCTTCCCTTCTGTTTTTTGGCCCCACTGTGGCTCCCTGAAAATCTAGATGACTGGTGGCTCAGGAAGGCAAGGATGATAAAAAAGCATCCTTGCATTTTCTAAGGGGACAGCGGGCTCCCAGCAGCGGTCTCTGTGATACATACACAAGATGTTAATAGGCCGTATTCACATCCACCACTGGACGGGACCATTGTCACCCTCTCTATTTACAGAGGAGGGGTTAATTCAGTTTAGACCAGTCCAGATTTGTGCCAGAGAGAATCTGAGTCTAGCCACAGAAGAGAGCAGAAGCAAAATGTAGGTGCTGACAAAGGAGCCAGCCAGGGCCAGGCCAGAAAAGAACTTAGAAAAACAAGCCACACCAAAGAGGACCTATTGGGTCTACAGCATATTTGTTCAGGAGGTTTTTTTTTCTGGGGCCTGGACATACATTGGAGCAGATTGGCTATCTGCATAGGAGAATATCCACATCCCGCAGAGGACATTGTGGAAGTGTACATTTTAACTATGGCAACCTGTTAAAAAAAAAAAAAAAAGGTGTAGACAGAGCTTCATCTGATGTTAGAGTCTGCCTTGAGGCAAGAGAAAAGTGTTGCACCCCATGTCTGGATGCTTATGTTGAAGTCAGCTAGAGTACTGCAGTGTGAGAACTACTCTAACTTTTTTATTTTATTTTATGCACTTACATAGTGCTACTATATTCTGCTGTGCTTTAAAGACATCATCATCCAACTGTCCCCAATGGGGCTCACAATCTAAGGTCCCTATCAGTATGTCTTGGGAGTATGGGAGGAAACCAGAGTACCCAGAGGAAACCCACACAAACATGGGGAGAACATACAAATTCCATGCAGATGTTATCCTTGGTCATATTTGAACCTAGGACCCCAGTGTTGCAAGGCACAAGTGCTAATCACTGAGCCATTGTGCTGCCCAAAACATGCTGCCGCTCTAAAGAAACACCTTGGCCTATTAACTACCTGTACAGCTGCGTAACCTGAAAGAACTGTGAGAAGTCCATTCATGTAATACAGTCCTGATCAAAAGTTTAAGACCACTTGAAAAATGGCAAAAAAATCATATTTAGCATGGCTGGATCTTAACAAGGTTCCAAGTAGAGCTTCAACATGCAACAAGAAGAAATGGGAGTGAGACAAAACATTGTTTGAGCATTCAATTTAATAAAAACAACGAATAGACTGAAACAGGCTGTTTTTCAGCTGATCAAAAGTTTACGACCACACCTCCAAAAAAAAAAAACTAAACCCCCAAAACAGAAATCCAACTTCTAAACATGAACTAAGTAATGAGTAGCTCCGCCGTTATTGTTTATAACTTCAAAAATTTGTTTAGGCATGCTTGATGCAAGCGTTTCCATGAGGTGGAACGGTTGTCCATTTTTGTAAACTTCCCTTGCCATCCATCCCCAAAAGTTCTCAATTGGATTTAGATCAGGGGAACACATAGGATAGGCCAAAAGAGTGATATTATTCTCCTGGAAGAAGTCCCTTGTCCTGCAGGCATTATGTTCTGTAGCGTTGTCCTGTTAAAAAACCCAGTCGTTACCACACAGACGAGGGCCTTCAGTCATGAGGAATGCTCTCTGCAACGACTGGGCATAGCCAGCGGCCGTTTGATGCCCCTGCACTTCCTGAAGCTCCATTGTTCCACTGAAGGAAAAAGCACCTGAGACCATTATGGCGCTTCCTCCACTGAGGGGCGTAGAAAACATCTCAGGTGGGATCTGCTTGTCATGCCAGTGACGTTCGAAACCATCAGGACCATCAAGGTTAAATTTTTTCTCATCAGAGAATAAAACTTTCTTCCACCTTTGAATGTCCCATGTTTGGTGCTCTCTTGCAAAGTCCAAACGAGCAGTACTGTGGCGTTCAAGGAGACGAGGTCTTTGAAGAAGCTAATTTGGGTCGAGGATTGTCCAGTGTCTTGACGGTCAGCCAATTGGATCCTCCGGCTCAGTGCTGATGACATTTTTTTGGGGTCTTACACTTGACTTTTTTGTTCCACAACCCTCAGGATCATTTAAGAAATTCCAAATGACTGTCTTACTGCGTCCCACCCCAGCAGCGATGGTGCGCCGTGAGATTTGACCTTTTAAAGGCATGTGGTCCTAAAATTTAGATCAGCTGAAAAACAGCCTGTTTCAGTTTAATCATTATTTTCAATTAATTGAATGCTCAAAAAATGTTTTGTCTCACTCTCATTTCTTCTTGTTGCATGTTGAATCTCTACTTGGAACCTTGTTAAGATCCAGCCATGCTAAATATGATTTTTTGCCATTTTTCAAGTGGTCTTAAACTTTTGATCAGGACTGTATCTGCCATTCCAAGCATACTGAGAACTACAACTGATGTGCTTAAACTTGAATTTTCAGGAAAGAACCATTTGCTGTTAATCTGGCCTCAGTTTTTGGGTTCTTGTGCATCATCAGTAAAGAGCAGGGCACTGGTTGGCTGGATGAGGTGCCTTAGATACTAGTTCTCACTGAAGGGTCCCATTAGGTGTATGAAGAATTATTTTGAAGGCAATAATCCATGGTAAAAAAGTATGTAAATTAGGTCATGTCATCCAAACTAGAGACTCTTCCAACAGGAAGAATGATCTAGCCTTATGTCACCTCATCCAGCTAGCCAGTACCATTGTCTGTACTAATGAAAGGAAAGAACCCCGAAACAACTGTGTACAGATGAATCACTCTTACTTTTTGGAAGAATATTTGGTTTGACTGAGATGGGCTTCCACATCTGCATGCTTTTTTTTTTTTCATATACCTGCTGGGAACCAATACACAACCAATCAGTATCCCCTGTACTGACATTAGCTAACATGATTAAAACTGGTGTTTCTTATGTCAGTTTTGAATAAAACACTATGCTAGCATAAGAGGTATGTGTCAAATTTTGGGTTTTATGGATTTTCTTATCTTAACATTAGAAATTCTTATTAGGGAGATTAGTAGCTTTCAAATAAGCTTCCAACACAGTCTGACAAGTTCTTTACAAGCAACTAATATATTGCTAATCACCCTTAGGGCTCATGCACACGACCACATGTATTTTGCAAAAAATACGGATGATTGTTCTGTGCATTCCGTTTTTTGCGGAACAGAACAGCTGGCCCCTAATGGAACAGTCCTATCCTTGTCCGTTTGGTTTCCATGTCCATTCCTTACTGTATACGGAACCATTAATTTCAATGGGTTCGCAAAAAAAAAAACAGACGTTACTCCAAGTGCATTCCATTTCCGAATGTCAGTTCTGCAAAAATATAGTACATGTCCTATTATTGTCCGCATTATGGACAAGGATTGGACTGTTCTATTAGGGGCCAGATGCATGGAATGCACATGGACGTCATCCGTATATTTTACAGATCTGTTTTTTGTTGACCGTAAAACCGTAAAATACATACGGTCGTGTGCATGAGGCCTTGCGGACATACGGAAAACGGAATGCAAACAAAGGAACTTCCCTTTTTTTTTGCAGACCCATTGAAATGAATGGCTCCGCATTCGGTCCGCAAAAAAATAAAAACTAAACTAAACAGACATGGAAAGAAAATACGTTTGTGTGCATGAGCCCTTATGTATAGGTCTAATAAATACTCCACATGGACTTGTAATTCTTATTAGTTCATGGGACAATCATTTATTCAGTCATCTGTGATTATTTTACAGATGCACTAACAACGCTGAAGAATAAAAGAGATCTGTCTGCTTGAGGATCACCTGGAATCCATTTGGACATCTATGCATGATGTGTCTAAGCTGAATGATGATCCTATCACTCAAGTCTACGATCCTGACAAAATCTGATTTTGTACACTCAAGTTATAAGAACAAGATGTGTCTGTTCCACCCGGGAGGCCTCAATGTTAAATGTCTGAGAGAGTAGTTCTGGAGAATGATAACTGAAGACCATGACCAATCCCTTCTTAGTCACGGTTATGTAATTCTAACATAAATCCGATTTATATTTAATATCACCTCCATAATAACAGTATGGTCATCTGCTTACTCATCATGAAAAGCACATGGGGACATTTTTCTAACATGGCAAATATAAGAAGGAAGGGGTGTTGCTGGGGTGTGGCGATGGGCCTGACTGCACTGAGCCCACTTGGTTAAGGTGGGCTCGGTGACACTCTGGTCCATCGATCATCCCCCGCAATACTTCACATCAATTATAAATGAAAACATTTTTCCTTCCTCCTTCTAAACGTTGGTGGAACTTGCTCACGATATGTGTGAATTGAACGGATTACTGTTTTTACTTTGGAAGTATTTAAGCGGTAGTATAATCTCACAGGGCCTATGTAGTCTTATTTTGAATGGGCTAGATAGGACGGGACCTCTACTGGTTAGGGCCCATACCTATATAATCATTGTTGCACGGGTCACTTATAGTTATTTTAGATAATATTGGTGATAACATAAGATTGGAATTCGTTTTTCTGAAACATATTGCTCCTTTCTGTACATATACATAATTGATATACATACATCATATCTTAGAGGAAATATATATCAATTATTATTTAATACAATCATGTTCATAAAGTCTGCTCATTATAAATTTCTGTAATTATATATGGAACCATGATGTCATGGATACGTAAATCTATTGTTAAATCATGATGTCATGGATACGTAAATTTATTGTTAAAAATCATGGGACCTAATTCATTATAAAAAATCATGCTATTCCTGATATAGAAATTTGTAAAATTCGTGTGTATCTGTAATTATATATGGAATCATGATGTCATGAATATGTAAATCTATTGTTAAATCATGATGTCATGGATACGTAAATTTATTGTTAAAAATCATGGGACCTAATTCATCATAAAAAATCATGCTACTCCTGATATATAAATTTGTAAAATCGGTGTGTATATGTTTTCATAAAATCTTGGGGTGCAATGTATAAGAAATTATGCTACATTTTATATACTTAACCATGGTGTGAAATTTATGAATATTTGTATGAAAAGATGAAAGTATGGAATCATGTTTACAGCATTATTAGCGTAGACTCTGTATTTATTTTCCTTTCTTTATTTTCTGCTGATTTATTCTTATTTATTTGTTCTCTCCTCAACTTCTTTTTCACCTTTATTTTTTCTTTCCCCCCCCCCTGTATGTATCCCAATCATTAGCCATGCATATTCAGCGGTCTTAAGGCATTTCCGGACTTTATACACCTTATGTAAATCCCACTAAGGGTTAAGACTATTTGCCATATATTCGGATGGGCTCTGGTATTCTCTGAGCCGTTCTGGCAGGTTCGTTGTATAGGCTGATATAGCGCTTGGCCAGGATGCGCTGTGCGCCGGGTCACGTGGCGACGCGGCTACGTTTCCTTGGGAGGCGGGCTGGAACGCACGTTTGCGTTCCACCCCTCCTCCTGATGAATGCGGCGTCTCCATGATGTCCTCGGCGTACATCATCGGGCACAAGCGCTCGATAAATAAATATCAGCTGAAGCATATTAATTAAAGGTGTAGCTGCATGAGGGGTATAAAGGGGGAGCCATGGCCTCACTCACATTAACCTCCTGACGAAGCTGAGGCGAAACGCGCGTCGGGGTTCCTTCCAGCCCTGTGTTCGGTGCTTCCACCCTCCATCATGTCTGTGGGTATGTTCACGTCCCCAGTGGATATCTTTTGTGTGGGAGTTTGATTGTACAGCCTGGTATCCTTGATTTATTGTATATGGGCAGACTGCATCTAGACGTATCTGATGGATGTTATGTGACTTTGTGCTCCATTGTATCATCATTTTTTGCTGTATTTTTTCACACTACAACCTCTCCCTGGGTTGTGCAGTGAGTTGAATATCACAGACACTTGTAGTGGATGTTTACTGACACTCTCTACTGGTGAATCACCTCACTGCACATCACACTGACATGTTTTTCATCTGCTTGGTGGGTGTTTGAGGCACCGACGGGGGGGACTATTGTTTTCAGTCTGTTTTGCTGATTATTCTCCATAGCATATCTGTGTAAAAAATATTTTATGAATTTTGGTGATCCATTGATGATCTAATAAAGTATTTATATTTCTACTGGGCATTCTATGGTTGTTTTTATAGCAGCATTTATAGGTTTAATTGATTGGTTCTCTGGTTGCCCTTATTTACGGTATTATAGTGAGGCCTTTTTTCTTCCTTTTTCGGTTCTATATAAGAAGGATGAGTTTAGATTTTAACAGCCAATCGGATATTAATCTAATCAGCCAACTAGTGATTCACGGATGGCAGAATCCTAATACGTCTCTGTTCTTACTCCGTCAAAATTACCAGACAACACACTTGGCAGCCATGTTTGTTGAGCTCAGACTGAAGACCTATTCCCTTTAATTGCCGCCACAGAAAGCCACCTGTAATTCTTTCCTTCACTAAACTAAACTGGTGCCAACCCCTTATCGCTATATGACGTATATACTAATCATGGAGTACTGCTACTTAGTGCTCTATGACAAATATACTCGTCATGGAACTAAACTCTCTGTATACATGGTGATAGTGCTGAGGTCGCAGCTGTTACATACAGTGATCTCAGCTAACCAGCCCGGGACCAACGAGGGCAGTTGTGAGCTGACAATGGCTCTGACTGGTAGTCTGTACAGAGGATAGTATAATCAGAGGATTATAAAGGTTCTGATCCCCACAGCTCGTGACTCTAGGCTGGACACGAGCCTTTCCCATTGTTAACAATTTTCAAAACTTGTTCCCATTGTTTTGTGCCTGCTCAGACACTTTGGGACTAAGGATTCTTTTACTGTGTCTACTCAAAAGAATTAATCATACTTATATGCACACATTTGGAGCAGTTCCTTATCAAGAAACTTCCAAAATACACATTATTTGTAATGTATGCTATTCCCTGCGGATGTTCAGTTGAGCAAAAACACTAGAAAAGTACAAGATGTGAAATATGAATTTACAATTTGTATTACATACGGTATCTAGCTACCTAAATAGCATAGGCACATCTGTAGCTTCTGCAAGGTAAGAAGAGGCGGTGTGTTAAATATACTTAGGGTATGGTCACACGGTCCGCTTTCCTGATGCAGTCGGAAACTAAAAACAAAAATATGCTGAACACCTCAGATAATACTTTGAGAACTTTCAGAAACATTTTGGAGTTTGTCTGACACTAATAATTGTGCCGCCTTAGACTAGTTTACACTACAGCTAAAGCAATCTGGCAGGCTGTTATGACTTCTCTATGATCTCTGAATTCTCTGGATCCGGCATAACTGGGTGGTGCTGCATGCCAGCCGGACCCATACACTATGATGGGATCTCGCTGGAATTACTGCATCTAACACTTTTTGACCAGATAAATCCCGGCATTTATCCCGGCCAGATCCCCGCCAGTTCCCATTACAGTCATGGGCTCCAACGGTGAATGGCCATATCTGGCTACCCTGTATCCAGAGATGAGCAGCTGTAATTACAATTCGAGGCCGCTGCAAATGAAACGGGGGCGCATGTATTTTGAAGAGGAAGCAGCGCTCACATGAATGACGCTACCCCTTTTGATGGGGTGGGGTGCTGGGATTCGGACCCCTGTCGATCTGATATTGATGACCACTCCTGAAGAAAGGTCATGAATATCTTTACACTGCACAACCTCTTGAACACCTTAATGACCCAGGACAAGAATACTCGTCCTAAACAGAGGGTACTTCCTGCATTAGAACAAGCATTCTCGTCCTGCGGTTAACCCCGTCCCCACACAGCGCCATCTTGATCAGCAGCAGGGGCCCGGATGTTGCTGACAGCCAGGCCCCTACTGTATCCACCAGCATTGGTAAAAACATTGATGCTGGTAGAGTAACCCTTCATATACCACGGTCAACGCTGACTGTGGAATATACGAGGTTCACTGATAAAGAGGGCTCCCTCTCTCACCCCATTGGGTCCCCGGGCTGCGATGGTGGGGTCTTGATGGTTGCGATGGCAGCCCTGAGACTTGCAAAGGTCTTGGGGCCGAGCAGCTGTGGAGGTCTATGAGGCCCAGCCCCATAGACTTTCAATGCAGTACAATCCAGCATGCATTGTACTGTATTTAAACAGGGATTAGACCCTGAAATTTTGAAGTCTAATAGTGGGACTTCTGTTATAACAAACAATAACAAAATGTAAATTTTCAAGTAAAAAAAAAATCAAGCTATGTACAATGAAAAATAAAAAAAAGACATATTGGGTATTGTTGTGTCCGTTACAACTGTCTCTATCAAAATAGCACATGATCTACCCTGTCAGGTGAATGCGGTAAAAATAACATAAAAAATGTCAAAATAGCCATTTTTCCCTTACAAAAAGTGTAATAGCGAGTGCTCAAAAAGAACTATGTACCCCAAAGTTTTACCAATGAAAAGCAAATCTGCCCTCCAAAAACCATATGGCGATTCTTTCCTTCTGAGCCCTGCCATGTGCCCATACAGAAGTTTACGACCACATATAAGGTGTTTATGTAAACTGCAGAGTCAGGGAAATATATATTAAGGTTTGTTTTGCTGTTAACCGTTGCTGCCTTACAGGAAAGAATTGAAATTTAAAACCTGCAAAAAAGAGAAATTTTGAAATTTCACCCCCGTTTTCCTTTAATTCTTGTGAAACATATAAAGGGTTAATAAAGTTTGTAAAATCAATTTTAAATAACTGGAGGGGTGTTGTTTTTAAAATGGTGGTTCATACTAGACAAGCTCCACAAAGCGACATCGTAACTGAACTGGTCCTTAAAAAAAGTTAATTTTGGAAATTTTCTTGAATATTTTACAAATTGATTCTAAAATTCAAAGCCTTCTAACGTTCTAAAAAATAAAATCACATTTACAAAATGAGGCCAACATAGACATATGGGAAATAATAACAATTTTATGAGGTATCACTATCTAACAGAAATTTTTTCTACATTGTTTTCATGGGGGAGTCTGACATCGTGGACCCTTTCCTATCAGCTTCTTGAGAAGGCGCTGGTGCTCACAATTAGCTCCACGGCCTTCTTTTAACTTTTCCTAGGCCATATGACGTGACGTTCTTTGGTCACATGGCCTAGGTACTGCACAGCCCCATAGAAGTGAATGAGGCTGAGCTGCAATACCAAGCGCAGTCGCTATACAATGTACGGCTCTGCGCTTGGTGCGCAGAGAGAAGGCCGCAGCACTAATGCTGCCCCCACCAATCAGATACTGATGACCAATCCAGAGGATAGGTCATCAGTAAGAAGATCTTAGAAAACCGTTCTAAAGAGAATTTAGCTCTCCTTATTCTGGTGTCAATGCCCTCTATTGTATGGGAAGCACATCATGTAGCAAAGCTTTCTATACTATACATGGTTCTAAATTAGCATCTTCTTAGACATCTTCAGGATCTGTGAAGGAGAAGTATACAATCCTGCTTATGCAAATACATGGTTTCTGCAAAATCAATCTATTGATTTCTGATTTTTGTCCAAAATGTACTCCTGGGTCTGTTTAGCTGTTCTTATGAATTTTTAAGTGAATAAATGCATTTGGACAAACGAAGATAGATGTTAAGCAGTTCTGGAATTACATTTGTGTTTCTAATCTAATTCTGAAATCACTTGTGATTTCCCAGTGGAAATCTCTGTTCAGCTCTGCTGCAGTGGGAATGAGTAAGGCAGTCTCATTCCCTGGAGTTATGCAAATCTTTGCCATTTGGCAGAAAAGATAAAAAATGAATGCCATAATTAAATTCTGATTATCTTTTTCATGCTGAGTTATCAGATTTTGGTGTCATGCACATGGTCGTATTGTTGTTCTATTTTGTATAACTGGACTTCCATAGAGGTGCAAGTGTCCTTCATTGTACTGCTGTATGAAAATCCTTCAGAAAAGAATTGCGTCATGTTCTATTGGACGCCACATGTATAGCGGTATAGAGGAGAATATATCACACAGTACACAGTGAGTCAGTTTGTATGCATGGAGGCAGGCGTTGCTCTGAACTCAGGAGCCATACGACCTCGATGCTCTTCGATACTGAGCGCATGCATGAGCCCTAAAAAGGCATATTTTCTACGGTTGCATCCCCCTGGAAGTCTACACAGACAAATTTTTAATTGGCTGTCGTTCTTTTGGATCATTTTTGCCCCTCATCTTCTGACTACTGACACTTCCAATTCTCCTTCTGGATTTTTTATATATTTTTTTTGCACGTGCAGAATGTTTAAAAGATTAAGTTACTTTTAAGGGGCACGGTAATTATTATGGAGAACCTAATCTGGTCAGAGGTGTTTAGTGGAAGTCCATAGGAAATTATGAGAGGTTCTACATGGCTTTTTGTGGTGTTTCCTGCTATAGGCTTTTATATATATTTTAACATACCAGCAAAAAAAACCTCAAAAACACTAATAGTACAACATTTTTTTTTAGAAAACTGCAACTAATTTAAAGAGGTAAACCATCCAGAGGTAAACCACACACGTAAACCCAGTGTTAACAAAACACTAGGAAGGGAGTTAACCCTTCCAACACCAGACAAGGGAAGGAACCCACTTAAAGGGGAAGTGCACACACAAGCATACAAATCCACATGCTACCACCGGCAACAGCATGCGTGGCAACCATGTCCCGGCAATCACCCAGAAGGCCGAGACACTGCCACCGCCTGCTCTCACAGCAACACGTTGCCACGGGCAACCGCATTTGTGGCAACATTGTCACAGCGAAAACCAAAGGCCGTGACATTCACTCCCCAGTCTCAGCTGCTTCTCTCGTGTCCCTCCATGTAAACTTTCTGTTTGATGCAGCTTCAGCCAATTGCTGGACCTGCTCCTCTTCCACCATGACAAATGGTCACATGATAAGAGGGGTGCAGGTCACCCAATTGTTGGCTGCAATGGCGTTGAACAGGAAATTTACTTGGAGGGACCTGAGGGGAACAGCGAAGGCTGGGAAGTGAAGGAGCTGGGGATCAAGTAAGTGTCACAGACAACGGTTGTATCAACTAACCGGTTTGACTTAGGGCTAGTCCTGAAGGCGTTATCTGGTGGTACCCCGGTTTTCACCCGTTAACTACTATACAGGAATATGATCTTTGCTGC
Organism: Bufo gargarizans; assembly: GCF_014858855.1. Classification (NCBI taxonomy): domain Eukaryota; kingdom Metazoa; phylum Chordata; class Amphibia; order Anura; family Bufonidae; genus Bufo; species Bufo gargarizans. The sequence goes on along the minus strand of NW_025334170.1, from coordinate 203,448 downwards.
AGGGAAGCCACAAGGCCGCTATCTCATAGAATAGTCCCGGTGTAGTTCTCGGTTGACACACAGGGGTCATATATTACACTGCAAAGCACCACCGGCACAGGCAGAGCACAAAACCAGGCAGAGATCAAGCAGGCAGAGTATAGTAATCCAAGGCAAACACAGACTGAACCAAACAAGTTCAGGCAAGCAGATTACATACAAATCCATTAAACAGACACAGGGAAATGGCAGACAGAACTAGGTTAGAATTGAGACACAGACAGAACCTGAACAGATCCAAACACAATCTGGAGAAACCAGGCAGACAGATAAAAGCTCCAACACAGAACAAGCACACTCTGAACAGACCCAAACAGAATTTGTTGCACAAGGAGGGGCAGGACACGATGCAGTGTCCCACTCCATGTCAGTAGTGGGGCCTTGTATATGTATGGGTATTTGCAGAATCAAAGAATGGATGGTAGGACAGCACCACTTACTTGAATGCATTCAAGGGGCTTTGCGGCGGTGCTCGTGACGACAGGTCTCGGCCTCAGAGATCCCAAAATTACCAGTGAAGATGAGGAAAGTCACGGCACTCCAAAAGCTTTTTTCAGTGTTCTTTAATTCACCAAAGGTTCAGCAGCTGCTGAACCTTTGGTGAATTAAAGAACACTGAAAAAATCTTTTGGAGTGCCGTGACTTTCCTCATCTTCACTGGTATTTGCAGAATGTCACTTTGTGAGATGTATGTAAATTGCTGTAATTCCTTCTAACATGCTCTTTTGCATGTAATTATACCTAGTCACCCATAGGTGGTGCTGGCACCACATATAGATATAACAGGGGCAAGGCAGGAAGTGTGAGGTCAGTTAAGGGCAGCAGTTGAGACACAAAGAAGTGAAGAACCAGGTCAGCATCAGTTTAGTCCACAGCCCAGGAACGCTACCTCCAAAGTCAGACCCAAAAAGTCAGACACTTCAGACAAAAGAAGTGGTCAACCAAAGCTAGGGCTGGACCTGCTGAACCCTGAAGACAAGTAAGCTGACAAGTAACTAACCCTCTGAGTTGTGCGCACATCAAGGGTAGACGTCAAGAGAATGATAAACGTGATCCAGTGTGTTGAGAGAATATAAGGAGAGATTAGTGGAGGTGAGAGTGTTACCTCAGCCCGGTGTCGGACTGGGCTGCCTAGGGCCCACAAGTGGAAGTTATTCTAGGGGTCCACCCTACAGCTACCAAAAATAAATATTACTTGTTCATTTTTCAGGCTCATGCACATGAATATTTGCATTGCAGCACACAATACAGTGTGCAAAACAGAACGGCATTGTGCACTGCTCTATATCAAATTGTTTCTCGTTAAGCAGCTCATTGTAGTCGATAACCTAATCTGTTAGGTCCCTTTACACAGGGCGACAGAGCAGGAGCTTGTTGGGAAGGAAGCGTTCCTTCCCGACAATTGCCTGCTCTTCAACGGAGGAGAACGCTGAATTTATATGCAGTGATCTCCATTGTATGGGGAGCAGTGATCACTACTGTCAATGTTCTTCCCCATACCGACTAGTTGTTTGTCGGCAGCAGATCGTGATTACACAGCACAATCTACTTCCATTAAATGATCATTTTTATGTGCGCCCAAACGATCGAATTACGGTACCCGATGAATATGCGTTTCATTCGTTCATCAGGTAATCAACTTACACGGCATCCACTGCAGCTATTACGCCCAAGAGCTACTAAAGCGAGCAACACGGTAAGGCTACTTTCACACTTGCGTTCAGAGCGGATCCATCTGGTGTCTGCACAGACGGATCCGCTCCTATAATGTAGACGATGGGATCCGTTCAGAACGGATCCGTCTGCATTATAGTTTAGAAAAAATTCTAAGTGTGAAAGTTACTCAGACAGATCTGTCCAGACTTTACATTGAAAGTCAATGGGGGACGGATCCGTTTGAAATTGAGCCATATTGTGTCAACTTCAAACGGATCCGTCCCCATTGACTTACATTGTAAGTCTGGACGGATCCGTTTGGCTCCGCACGGCCAGGCGGACACGAAAACGCTGCAAGCTGCGTTCGGGTGTCTGCCTGCTGAGCGGAGGCCAAACTGTGCCAGACTGATGCATTCTGAGCGGATCCGCATCCACTCGGAATGCATTATGGCAGTACGGATGCGTTCGGGGCCGCTTGTGAGAGCCTTCAAACGGAACTCACAAGCGGAGCCCCGAACGCAAATGTGAAAGTAGCCTAACCTGTGTCACAGTGAACTACATTGTGACAATATGTCTATCTTAATTTTTTATTACATAATAAAGCATTTTAAAAAAAATCCTGTTTCCATTTCTGAAAGCCATATATTTTTTATTTTTCTGCCAATGATCTTGTGTAGAGGCTCGTTTTTTTGCAGAAATAGTTGACATATTTATTGTTGCATTTTTGGGTGCATATGATTTTTTGATCTTTCAATATTACACTTTTTGGGGCAAGGGGACCAAAAAATGGCAGTTTTTTTATTTTATGGCATTCACCTGAGGGGATAGGTCATGTCATATATTTATAAAGCAGGTCGTTACAGACGCAGCGATACCTAATATGTCTATTTTTATTTATTTCTATTAGGTCTCATGCACACGAACATTGTTTGTTTCCGTGTCTGTTCAGTTTTTTTTTGCGGATAGGATGCGGATCCATTTCATTTCAATGGGTCCACAAAAAATGCATGTGCAGTCCACATCAGTATGTCCGTTCCGTTGCCCCGCAAAAAAAAAATAGTGCAAGGATAGGCATTATTACAATGGATCTGCAAAAAAAACCAGATCCGCAAAAAAAATGGATGCCATACGGAACGTCATCAGTTTTTTTTGCGGATCCGCAATTTTCTGACCGCAAAACACATACGGTCGTGTGCATGTAGCCTTAAAGGGATTGTTTCATCTCATTGTCTTATAGGTGCGGGTCACACCTATGCTGGGACCCACACCTAAATTGAGAACGGAACCCTAAAAGTGGGCATATACAGCCTCCCTCCATTTATTTTCTATGAGGCCGCCACAAATAGCTGTGCGCTGGCTCGGCTGTTTCCGTCGGGCCCATAAAAGTGAATGGGAGCAGTGGCTGGTCATGAGCAGTGTGCTCCCAGTCACTTCTATGGGCAGACCGCTTGGTGGTGGCCGGACCGGTGTCCTACAGCCACCACCTTGCGGGGCTCCTTTACTGATATAGGTGGGACCCACATCTATAAGACAAGCTATATGCGCCCATTGTCTGAGATAAGACAATCCCTTTAAGTTTTACACAGTGAAAAATATCTTTGTTTTACCATTTTCTGAAAGCCATATTTTTGCAATTTATGGGGTGATTGTCTTATGTAGGAGCTTGTTCTTTGCAGGATGAGGTGACAGTTTGATTGGTACCATTTCGGAGTACATAGGCTTTCTAGATTGCTTGGCATTAGACTTTGTTTTGGCACTGTTTTTATTTTTAATTTTTTAAGGCATTCATCTGAGGGGACAGATCGTGTGATATTGTTATAGAGCAGCGATAGCTAATTTATGTCTGTTTTTATTTTTTTCTGTTATTTATAATTTTATATGACTTTATTATGAGAAAGCTGCGTTTTTTTTTTTACTTGAAACCTAGGTATCCTACAGTTTAATACTAAAAAAAATACAACTAAAGCACAACATGAAACAAAAAATACTGTATTTTTTTACATTTATGTCTACGGAGCTGTGTGAGGACTCATTTTTTGAGGGGCCGATCTGTACTATATTGATATTGTATGTTGGTGTGTGCATGACTTTTTTTTTAGCAATGTTTATTTAAATTTTTGTAGCATGCAATCATAATTGTGATATAAAACTACAGCATGTTGCAGGAAAACTACGACTCCCAGCAGGTCCTGAAGGTTTGCATCCCACAGGGCATGCTAGTGAGAAGCCTTCTCTGAGCTGTTTATGAGAAACCAGTGACTGAATTCATTGTGCTGCCACTAGGGGGAGCACCTTGCATGTGAATATACAGTATATCTTTATACAACCAGATTCACATAGTGGAGGCTGCAAGCAGAATATTATCCAGTAACTAAAGTATATACTGTTTTGTGAAGGAACAGGAAAATTTGAGGCTCTGTATAATAATAATAATAATAATAATAATAATAATAATAATAATAATAATAAAAACTCTGACCCCCATAAAGAATTTTGGAATTATTTTATTAAATACAATAATATTATTTCTATATTTTTCTGCGCTTAAGCATCCCCATAATCAATGCATTATCCCAAACCATCAGGAATATTATTTATTAGCCAGGGTTATCAATGGTTGTCAAGGGGACCCATTTTGCAGTCTTCAGTGTGGACATTAATTTACTCTGATTCCATGTGAAATAATCTGAATGTTATCTAATTAAAGCTCGTTCAAAGGGTTATACCCATCCCACCATCAATGTCAGACAAGTGCGAATTCCACCTCTGGAACCCGCACCTATCTCAATTCCTTGCTATGGAAGTTACGAAAATAGCCATGCAAGCAGCTATTTTCGGAAGATCAATGGTGGTGAATGGAGAGCGCCCCACGTATGCACTGCCACCTCTCCATTCACTGCTATGGGATTGACAGAAATATCCGAGCCAGATCTTATCGATTTCCGGAATTCCCATAGCAGTGAATGGAGAGTGGCCGCAGTGCACTCTTATTCACTTTGAAAGGCCCGTTCTACAGATAGGAGGGAGTCCCAGAGGTAGGATCCACATAGACTCCATTCATTTCTATGGGAGCCCTGAGAAGACAGCAAGTATGCATCCCTCTAGTTTTACAAGAGCTGGAGTGCCAGAGGTTGCCTACTCCTGTCCTGGCGATATGCCATCAATGTCTGAGATGGGAATAACTCTTTAAGTGCTCATGCACATTGCATTGTGATGTACAGAGAATCTTACGGTGGCACACAGACTGACAATGGTGGTTGTCATACTGGCTCTGTGTGCTGCCATATGGGGATCTGTGCACATGGCTCTTCTATATGGATAAAGCCTAAGGCCCCTTTCACACGGGCGAGTATTCTGCGCGGGTGCGATGTGTGAGTTGAACGCATTGCACCCGCACTGAATCCAGACCCATTCATTTCTATGGGGCTGTGCACACGAGCGGTGATTTTCACGCATCACTTGTGCGTTGCAGGAAAATCGAAGCATGCTCCTCTTTGTGCGTTTTTCACGTAACGCAGGCCCCATAGAAATGAATGGGTTTGCGTGAAAATCGCAAGCATCCGCAAGCAAGTGCGAATGCGGTGCGATTTTCACGCACGGTTGCTAGGAGACGATCGGGATGGAGACCCGATCATTATTATTTTCCCTTATAACATGGTTATAAGGGAAAATAATAGCATTCTGAACACAGAATGCATAGTACAATAGCGCTGAAGGTTTTTGGTGCAGAAACACAGCGGCGAATAATGCAAGCAAAATCTGTGCAGGAAATCTACATAGACTACACTGCTGATTGCATATCCCATAAGGGTGGGCTCAGTCGTGGTGGATCTGCTGCAGACTTAGGCTGGTTTCACACGGGTGTTGCGGATTGGGGCCGGATGCGTTCAGAGTGCGTTCAGTGAAACTCGCACTATTTTTCAAGCAAGTTCAGTCAGTTTTGTCTGCGATTGCGTTCAGTTTTTTCCGCGCGGGTGCAATGCGTTTTGATGCGTTTTTCACGAGTGTGATAAAAAACTGAAGGTTTACAAACAACATCTCTTAGCAACCATCAGTGAAAAACGCATTACACCCGCACTTGCTTGAGGATGCAATGCGTTTTTCACGCAGCCCCATTCATTTCTATGGGGCCAGGGCTGCGTGAAAAACGCAGAATATAGAACATGCTGCAATTTTCACGCAACGCAGAACTGATGTGTGAAAAACAAAGCTCATGTGCACAGACCCATTGAAATGAATGGGTCAGGATTCAGTGCGGGTGCTATACGTTCACGTCACGCATTGCACCGCGCGGAAATCACGCTCGTCTGAAAGGGACCTTACCATTGCAGATTTTCATGCTGCAAATCCACAGCGTTAGGCCTCTTTCACATGAGCGTGACGGATCAGTGAAACTCGCTCCATTTTGCAAGCAAGTTCAGTCAGTTTTGTCTGCGATTGCGTTCAGTTGTTTCCGCACGCGTACAATGCGTTTTCCACTGAAGCCCCATTCACTTTTAGGCTGCGTTCACACGGGCGAGATTTCCGCGCGGGTGCAATGCGGTAGGTGAACGTATTGCACCCGCACTGAATCCGGCACCATTCATTTCAATGGGGCTGTGTACATGAGCGTTTTTTTTCACGCATCACTTCTGCAATGCTTTAAAATCGCAGCATGTTCTATATTCTGCGTTTGTAACGCAGCCCTGGCCCCATAGAAGTGAACGTGGTGCAAGTGCGGGTGCGATGCGTTTTTCACTGATGGTTGCTAAGAGATGTTGTTTGTAAACCTTCAGTTTTTTACCACGCGCGTGAAAAACGCATTAAAACGCATTGCACCCGCACGAAAAAAAATGAAAAACTAAACGCAATCGCAGACAAAACTGACTGAACTTGCTTGCAAAATAGTGTGAGTTTTACTGAACGCATCCTGAGCCAATCCGTCACGCCTGTGTGAACCCAGCCTTATGGGGCTGCGTGAAAAATGCAGAATATAGAACATGGTGCATTTTTCACGCAATGCAGAACTGATGCGTTAAAAAAAACTCTCATGTACGCATCCATTGAAATGAATGGGTCAGGATTCAGCGCGGGTGCTATGCGTTCACTTCACGCATTGCACCCGCGTGGAAAACCCGCTCATGTGAAAGGGGCCTTAAGCCTCATTCACACGTCAGTGTTTAGTCAGTGATTTCTATTAGTGATTTTGAGCCAAACCCAGGTGTGGCTCTAAACACAGAACAGGTACAGATCTTTCCCTTATACCTTATGTCTGTTGAGGCTGCAATCCTAGTTTTGGCTCAGAATCACTGATGGGAAAACACTGACGTGTGAATGAGGCTTTATACAGTTCAATCAAACTAGGTGAGTTTTTAGGAAATTTCATCCACATGCTGCATTAAAAAAATGCAGCGGAAAATGACCCGTGGTGCAGATTTGAAAACTGCAGACAATTTAAAGGGGTTGTCTCATCATGGACAATGGGGGCATATCGCTAGGATACGTCCCCATTGTCTTATCGAGAACGGAGCCCCGCAAGTGAAGGAGGGCGCAGCCTCCCTTCATTCATTTTATATGGGGCCGGCGAAAATAGCCGAGCGCTGGATCGGCTATTTCTGTTGGCCCCATAGAAATGAATAAGAGCGGGGCCGCGCATGCGCGGTACACTCCCATTCACTTCTATGAGGAGCTGACTTGGTGGTGGCCGGACCGGAGTCCTCCAGCCACCACCTTGCGGGTCTCCATTCTCTATATAGGTGCGGGTCCCAGCAGTGGGACCCGCACCTATAAGACAATGGGGGCATATCCTAGTGATATGTCCCCATTGTCTATGATGAGACAACCCCTTTAAGCAGCAGATCTCACCCCTTGCAACTCAGAGGGTGAAATTCACAGCCTTCTCCGTGTAATTCATGTGTTTTTTGTTGCTGTATTTGCTGCGGCAAAACCTGCTGCAGATTTTTCAGCTGTATTTTATGTCCCATGTGGATGCATCTTAAGAGGTCCGAAAAGGTCTCACTGCCGCATAAGAGGAGACGATTACTGCCTCCAGATTTTGTTTGGTCCAATTTCTTCATGTTATGCTAAATATGATGAATGCACCAGACTGGCTACTCTGATGACATCATACCTGTTTGCACATTACATGTGGCGTATACATACTAAGCTTTTACGGGGTGAAACCCTGGCTATTTTACCAATCCCATTACCAGCTTTCCTAAGGAGCCACGACATGGCAAGAGGTTGAAAATACACAAACATTACTTTATTAAAAGTGACATGTCGTACCTTACAATTATAGTAAACTCAAATAGCATTTGTTTTATCAGCTTCACTGTGTGGGCATTCATAGACTAATGAAAACAGACTTAAATCAGTTTAAGTGTTTCCTTTGCTTTTGCCAAGTGTAGTAATTTGTGATTCAAGTATAAAGTAGGTTTGACTGATTAGAGTGGCCAATGTTAATAAAGGGAAATCCAAAACTTGCCATAAGTGACTGCTTGAGAAGAATGTGTCAAACTAAATTAAACACGCATAAGAAAAATACATATTTCCCAACACGTTGGTAAGTGGCTCACATGTTAAACTCAAGGATATGTAATGGTACATGGAGGCGTTGGAGTAGGTTCCAGAGCATACAGTTCTGTAGTCCTAACATCTGGGGGGATCCTACTGTTATAAATACGTTATACTACTTACGCAGGGGTGCACCTAGTCTTTCTGTTGCCTGAGGCGAAAACTAAAACTGCGCCCCCCGTACTGTGAAACCTGTACCCTGTTCAATCCCCCGCTGCTCCAGAACCAATGCTCTGTTGGTCCCCGCTGGTCTCTATTTACTTCCCTGCTGTAAATGCACATAAACGTGCACAAAATTGTTGGTACCCTTCCGGTAAAGAAAAAAGAACACACAAAAGTTACTGAAATAACTTGAAACAAGTAATAATAAAAATTTACATAAAATCAGCTAATAAAACTAGACATTGATTTTGAATTGTCGTTGAAAAGAATAATTAAAAAATATTAAACTGGCCTGGACAAAAATGATGAAATTATTAGGAACATATTAAACTAAGGTGTGTCTTGTAATTAGCATCACAGGTGTTTTCAAATTTGTAACCAGTCAGTCTGCCTATTTAAAGGGTGAAAAGTAGTCACTGTGCTGTTTGGTATCATGGTGTGTACCACACTGAACATGGGCCAAAGGAGAGAGTTCTTTCAGGAGATTACAATGAAAATTATAGACAAACATGTTGAAGGTAAAGGTTATAAGACCATCTCCAAACAGCTGGATCTTCTCGTTACTACAGTTGCACATATTATTCAGAAGGTTAGGGTCTATGGGACTGTAGCCAACCTACCTGGATGTGGCCGCAAGAGAAAAATTGATGACAAATTGAAGAGACAGATAATGCGATTGGTAACCAAAGAGCCCAGAACAACTTCCAAAGAGATTAGAGGTGAACTCCAAGATCAAGGTACATCAGTATCAGATCTTTCACTGTCTAAGCCAAAGTGACAACCGAGGAGGAAACCACTGATAAAAGCAAATCAGAAAAAAACTGGAATTTGCCAAAATGCATATTGACAGGCCACAAAGCTTCTGGGAGAATGTTCTTTGGACAGATGAGACAAAACTGGAGCTTTTTGGCATGTCACATAAGCTCTATGTTCAGAGATGCAAATATGAAACATACAAAAAAAGAGGCTTGATTATGTTTTGGAGCTCTTCTGCATCTGGCACAGGGTGTCTTGAATCTGTGCAGGGTACCATGAAATCTCAAGACTATCAAGGCATTCTGGGGAAAAATGTGTTGCCCAGTGTCAAAAAGCTTGGTCTCAGTCTCAAGTCACTGGTCCTCCAACAGGATGACCCAAAACACATATCTAAAATCATTCAAGATTGGCTAAGAACAAAGCATTGGACTGTTCTGAAGTGGTCTTCTATGAGCCCTGATCTAAATCCTATTGAACATCCGTGGAAGTTGCTGAAACATGCAGTCTGGAGAAGGCATGCTTCAAACCTGAGACAGCTGGAGCAGTTTGCTCATGAAAAGTGGGCCAAAATACCTGTGGACAGGTGAAAAGGTTTCATTGAAAGTTACAGAAATTGCTTGATTGCAGTGATTGCCTCAAAAGGTTGCACAACAGAATATTAAGTTAAGATTACCATCATTTTTGTCCAGGCCAGTTTAATTAGTTTATTGTATAAATTATTCTGTTGAACCACAATTCAAAAGCAATGTCTGATTTTCATTAGTTGATTTTTGGTAAATTTTTATTTGTATTACTTTTGTCAGTTTTGACCTCAGCAGTGATGCTAGCATGTTTGGCACAAAATCGCTGAGGTAGTAATTAGCTGCAGTTGTCATGGGCATGTACAGCATGTCTTCGCAGCAGGGAAATAAAAGGAGACCAGCAGGACCTCCAAAACAGCGAGGATTATTTTTTGTCAACATTCTGTTGTTAGAGAATTTGTTTAAAAATCAGATGAACCCTGTAATTGTAGATGTTACAAGACCATAGTAAAGTTTCTATGACAGCAGAATACTCTAATATACTCTTTTGTCATGCTGATTTGGTAGAAACTGGGCATATTTACCTTAGCTTCAAGGCTACTTATCCTCTCTGCTATCGACGTCAGTCTTGTACAATTCATGCATTCTGAAAGAAAGTAAATAGTTACAGGGTTGGTATGGTTGGAAAAAGAGACCGGTCCATTAAGTCCAAACTACTTTTTTGATCCGGATGAAGTAAAACAAATCCTACAGTATGAGGAAGAGGCCAGTTGCTCCATATTAAGGGAGAAAAAGTCCTTCCCTACTACAAATCTGGTCATCATAATCAGGGCCGGTTTTAGACAAAAGGTGCCCCTGGGCAAAATCAAAAGTGGGGCCCCAAATCTTGTAATAATGTACTAACAACACAGTTACATTCTGTTGATTTCCTGCGCTCCCTCACAGATTTACACCCCGCAAAGCTCCTCACACAGTTCTTCACCCTCATGGCCCCAGATTACACCACATGCCCCCTTCCCTTCACAGCAATGAGTTCCCCTTACTCACGGCATCTGAGAGTGTGAAAAACCGGAAGTGCGGGATTCCTCTTCAGGCACGCTTTCCCCCAGAGGAGATCAGGGAAAGCACCCTGTTCTAAAAATGAGCAGCCTGTACTAGGCTTCCAGGCTCATTGTTAGTATATCCCAGTTCAGGCCACTAGATGGCAGCACTGAACTGTGATAAAGTGATTTCTATACAGAATAATGGAGCAATTTATATCTGCTGATTGTAAGTTGTGGTCTACTTGGGGGACTTAACAAAAATAAAAAAAAGTTTTAAAAATTTAAAAAAAAAACATAAAATAAAATCACCCCATTCCCCAAAATAAAAATAACAAAAAAATATATAATTATGGGCATCTCTACATGTGAAAGCGCCCATACTATTAAAATATTTAAAAAAGTTAGCCCATATTGTGAATGGCGTAACAGAACTTTTTTAAAAAAAGGTTGTTTCGAGTTTTTTTCATCACTTTATCTCCCAAGAAAATTAAATAAAAAGTGATCAAGTCATACAAAACCCAAATAGTATTGTCAAAAATGACAGATCGTCGTTCTACATTAAGGGCAAAAACCTTAACCACTGGGCCGTAGAGATCAATGCTAAGTCAGTGCTGAAAAACCTCATAGAAGTTTCTCTTCTATTAAAAACAGCATAGAAGTTGCTCTTGTATTATACAAGAGAAACTTCTATGAGGTTTTCAGCATAAACTAAGTATTGAGCTCTATAGCCCAGTGGTTAAGGTTTTTACCTGTAATGTAGAAGGTTGTGAGTTTGTATCCCCACAGAAACATTTTAAAAATACTGGTTACATAAGTTAAAAAGGTTGGTGTAGGCTAATACAGGTGTTATTTGATCATATTTTACGTTTTGCTTAATCTTTTTTTCTCAATAAAATCTAATTTTTACTGTTGGGAACACCCTGTATATTTAAGTTTTATTTAGCCTCTATTTAAAAAAAAAGTTCCTGTAAGGATTTGAACTTACAACCTTCTACATCAAGGGCAAGAACCTGACCCACTGGGCTATAGTGCTCAATGCTTTGTCTGTGCTGAAAAAAACTCATAGAAGTTTCTCTTGTATTATACAAGAGAAACTTCTATGAGGTTTTTCAGCACTGACAGAATTGAGCCCACAGAGACATTTCAAAAATAGAGTTCAAATTAGATTTATATACACACACAGGGTGTCACTAAGCATAATGACAATGCTTGGGAATACTCCTTTCATGTTCATAATACTGACTCCATATATGGACACATGCATATATGGAGTCAGAGCAGGGACTCCTAAGCTGGAAAATTCCCCATTCTGGAGTCCCGACTGTTCAACCTTCTGTGATCTGCCAGGCGGACTGAAGCAGGGGGTCCCTTAGAGGATCGGAGCCCTGGGCAATTGCCCAGTTTGCCCCCCCGCTCTAACGCCGACCCTGATCATAATAAATCCCTAGTACCAATAACCTGCAATTTTGTTTACATTAAAGAAAGGCATCACAAGAATCACATTTTCCTCTGGCAGAGAGTCTTACTGCTCTTACAATAAAGAATCCTCATTTATGCTGATGACGAAACCTTCTTTTTGTTCTAGACATAGAGGATGTTCTCTTGTCATGGTTACAGGCTTACATATAAAAAGATCATCAGAAGTATTGCTGTCTATTCATACATTGTAATTAGATCTTCCCTCAGCCATCTTTTCCCAGAGTAAATAACCCAAAGTTTGATATTTTGTCTTTTGTTAAGGAAGCAGATGTGGATCCACTATGTCAGAGATTTGACTTGGGTGTACTCCAAAGGACATTGCCTAAGTGCCCCTCATGGTCTTCACCTTTTATGTCCTATACCGGGATCTGAACTTCGCTGAGGCTGATCCCTCTTGGAATAGTCCCTTTTTATTTTCTACTGACCTGTGGATGTCAAAAGACACCAGTGTGTAGCACCAAGATTTCAGGCAAAACCATGAAACCATAGTCAGGGATGAGCTAGGGTCAGGGCAGGCTGCATACAGCAAGTTACATCTGAAAATCAATCCAAGGGTAGCAACCTATATAGGTTCTTTAACTTACAATCTCCTTTACTCCAAGCAAGAAATATATCTGGGACATCTGTTTTTGCACACAATACTGCCAATTACTTGTTGTGTTTTTATAGTTCTGTCATAATTAAAATGAAGTCGAGAAAAGAAAAAACAAAAACAAAAAAAACAACAATGTTCAACATCTGGAAGTTGTACACTACGTGTATTTTTTACCACATGAAAGATAACCTAGGGCGCTTTAATACTGCACATGACGACTGGCTGGGAACATTTTTGACAACTTATTTAATGTGCTTTTTTTTTTACAGTTAGATGAATGTTCTACAATTTCTACAAAGCTGGATGAAATTGATCTAGGATATTTAAACATGATCTAAAAAAGTTTTTTTATTTTTTTAATAACCAATGATGAATCTTAGTGGCTGCAAGTCAATTTAATAGGCACCTCACATATTGTACATACAGTCCTGGCTGCAGGCACCATGTTGTAAAGCAGGAAGCGCTGAGCAGATTGATATATACAGTATATAGCTTTGTGGGAAAAGATTTAGTAAAACATGTAATTTATTCAATTAAATTCCTGCTCTTTCTATGCTTAGGATTCCAGCCAGTCCTATCAGTGATTGACAGCTGTCTCAGTATGCACTTTTATACAGTGAAGGTGGTCAATCACTAAGTAGAACCACCCACACGACTCTTAGACACAGAAAGATCAGAGATTTAAATAAATAAAACACAAGTTATATTGAATTTTTCCACCACAAAACTACACTCATTGACAAAAAAATACCGCACCAAGAAGGAGTTGTTAGAGTTGAATGAAATTTTCTATGTGTGATGATATATGTAAGTGATTATAATATTAGGGTGAAAGGATACATTTATTGGAGAAATCTGTATAATTGAAAAGAGGCTCTAGTTCTCTGAGACCTCCATACTCAATCACAACATCTGTTGGATCCCAAACAAAACATGGATTTGTCACTCCAAACTATATGGTTCCAGTCTGAGGCAGTCCAGATTTCTAGCTCACGACACCACTGTACTGTAATTGAAGCCGGTGGTGGCTGGCTGTCAATGGCAGGCCATGTAATGGGCGCTGTGACACCAAATCTCCTTCTGCTAAACACCTGGAAATTGTTTGTGCAGAGGCCGAAGGTTTGTAATTAAAGTGCGACACATGTATGGATGGTGGACATCAAAACTGTGGGAGCTGCTCGTGCTTGTCAGTGGATCAATTGATCCTGTCAACTGGTAGTCTGGGCAGTTTACAGTCTGTTCGCCCTGTGTGTGGCCTCAATTAACCACTGCACCCAACACCTCCTAAAAACTAGGTTAAAGTGGCCTAGATGACAGGCAATTCATCAAAACAACCATTCTGCTTCTCAATCCAGCGATGTGCCCCCTCTCAAAGTTTGTCAACTGAAAAATGCCTTCATGTGCATTATAGAGGCATGTCTAGCAGTCAGTGACCTCTCACCAGGAAGCCCACTACTCAAAACCATCCCCTGAGAGCCTTATTAAAGGGCATCAGGAAGCAGTTTGACACTATCTTGTGGCAAGACTCAGTTTCTAATGAGGGCTTGGATTTTTTAAGCAATTTGACAGAAAAAGACTCATTGTAGTCAAAATGTCACATTCTTGGTGAATAAATTAGGAATTGCATTGAAGACATCAAATGCTGCAGTAATTCTCCCAAATCCTTGATTATCAGGGGCCTGCTGGGCTAAGGCCTAACACTGCTGGTACCACCACTTCATGGACTGTCCAATTTAGACCTAACAGTAGTGGTGTTTAATTTTGGATATAGTGTGATATAGAGTAGTGTTGAGCACGAATATTCGAAAATCGAATTTTTATTGCGAATATCGCCACTTCGAGAATTCGCGAATATATAGAATATAGTGCTATATATTTGTTATATCGAATATTCAGCATTTTTTTCCATCTGCTTCTTGCTTGTTGGCCAATGAGAAGGAAGCAATGTCAAGTTCACAACAATACTTAGTGCACCAATCAGTAATCTGTAGTCAGACCTGCCAAAATATGAAGTTGCACGTAGTGCAAAAAAATATTCTAATCACTGCAGATTAGCGCAATCGCGAATATATTGGAGCACCTGACTCTATCTGCATATAAAGCTATTGTAATGTTCTGCCGTGCCAACCATTCTCTCCCGTCTCAGGAGAAACTCATGAAACTTCTAGCAGCTTGAAAAATGTAGCCAAAGTGACCCACGCGTTACGAATTTGCATTATGCGATTTTTACATTGCCGATTTTTCACATTCAATAAAATAATCTCGAATACTCGAATTTGCGAGTATATGACGAATATTCTACAGAATATTCATGAAAGATCACAAATTCTAATATAGCCCCTGCCGCTCATCACTACTAATGAGACCACATCTGCCTGAGACATAACTACATGCCGATTTTTACAGCAATCCAACATTTCTTTCTGACATAAAACATTATTCAAAATTCTGTTCGTAGAAACACCTCTGGCACATTGTGTTGCATGATCGCCACTTACACGATCACATAGCTCCGTTTTTGTGCCCTCTGCGGCCTAAATGTGCTATCATGGCCTACAGCATCTCCGAAGTTGTCTCCCATCGAGCCCATCTGAGGTGTCATTGGTTAGCAACTGCAAAGGGATCTGCCAGCAGCAGCCCATAATGAATGTGCCCGAGTGCATGGCAGAAGATTCCTCGGGCCTCATTTATAGCATGTCAAGGCATGTAAGTGTGTGTATTTCTGGTCATGATGCTCATACTCAATACTGAATAAATCGAGATGTTCCTAATATGTTTTTTCTTTTCATTTTTTATAATTTGCATATCATTAGTACATCTATCGATCCTGTGACTTCCATAATTCCTTCTTCATATTGTGATCTGTGCATTGAGGAGTCTATATAAACTAATGTTATAAATATGTTAACTTAATATAGGTCACTGACCAGATCTGCCTCAAGGAATCGCCACATGGTGTGGTCGTGATGCAGTCATGAAGCAGTTAGGAACCGCATCATCTCATTTTCCAATAAAAGTCAATGGGAAAATACATTTTTGAGATAGACTTGGCACTTTTCAAAGTTGTAATGACTGCACCTGATTGACCGCACATAAGAGTGCGGAATATGTTTTACCACAGGTCATTATTTGAAGTTAGTCAGAAAGCTAACGAATCAGGAAAATTCACAGTTCACAAAATAGTGGCAGCCGAAAAACATGCCCTAAATGCATAATTATGCATGCGGATAAAGCAATATTGTAGGTGCACAACCAACAATATAAAGACAAAGAGGGTGCTACACAACCATACCTAATGTAATATGAAGCAAGGACAAGAAAAAGTGGTATGACAATATAAGTGAGCACACCTACCAAGTAGTACAAACACAATAATCTTTTATTCAATCACAAAAAAAACAGAACAAGTACAAAAAAGCATAAAAACACTTAAAAACATGTTAAACACACAGGAGGGCCGTTCTGGCTAATTCTGGCTCTTTACAAAGGATGCTGCCATGCGCAGTAATCACCAAGTAATTCACCAGCGTGTGCGAAATACTTCCGGCAGGTTTTTATGCTTTTTTGTACATGTTAACCCTATGCAGGTGCACATTGCTATGGCGAAATACAGATACAAACGCAAAAACACAAATGCAATCGCACTGTGCAAACCAGCACTCTGCCCTTCCTCTATGCTGGATGTTGAATGAGGCATTGGTGTACATTTTGGCCAAAGCGTAATAAGCCACTCACCACGTCAAGGTCGCCTTCATGAGTGGTCCCTAACACTAGTTCCTACTTGTTATGGGCCACGACAGCCACACAAAGTCCAGGGAGCGCAGGTACAGCATGCACGCCAAGCACACTCTGCTTTTAACCCTGTCCGGTGCCATTACAGCTTTCATTGGATCCAAGGATGCAAGTACCAACATGCATGCTGAGCCCACTATATACTTCTCCTGGAGCCAAATGGCTACTGGTAGGTGCTATATAAGCAGACTCAGTTTTATACTGACTTTAAAACCAGCCTCCAGGGCAGACTAACTGGTCAGGTGTGCATGACTGCATGGAGATCGCCACGCCTCCAATATACAAACCGGATTCCAAAAAAGTTGGGACACTATACAAATGGTGAATAAATACTGAATGCAATGATGTGGAGGTGCCAACTTCTAATATTTTATTCAGAATAGAACATAAATCACGGAACAAAAGTTTAAACTGAGAAAATGTACCATTTTAAGGGAAAAATATGTTGAATCTGAATTTCGTGGTGTCAACAAATCCCCAAAAAGTTGGGACAAGGCCATTTTCACCACTGTGTGGCATCTCCCCTTCTTCTTACAACACTCAACAGATGTCTGGGGACCGAGGAGACCAGTTTCTCAAGTTTAGAAATAGGAATGCTATCCCATTCTTGTCTAATACAGGCCTCTAACTGTTCAATCGTCTTGGGCCTTCTTTGTTGCACCTTCCTCTTTATGATGCGCCAAATGTTCTCTATAGGTGAAAGATCTGGACTGCAGACTGGCCATTTCAGTACCCGGATCCTTCTCCTACGCAGCCATGATGTTGTGATTGATGCAGAATGTGGTCTGGCATTATCTTGTTGAAAAATGCAGGGTCTTCCCTGAAAAAGATGACGTCTGGATGGGAGCATATGTTGTTCTAGAACCTGAATATATTTTTCTGCATTGATGGTGCCTTTCCAGACATGCAAGCTGCCCATGCCACATGCACTCATGCAACCCCATACCATCAGAGATGCAGGCTTCTGAACTGAGCGTTGATAACAACTTGGGTTGTCCTTGTCCTCTTTGGTCCGGATGACATGGCGTCCCAGATTTCCAAAAAGAACTTCGAATCGTGACTCGTCTGACCACAGAACAGTCTTCCATTTTGCCACACTCCATTTTAAATGATCCCTGGCCCAGTGAAAACGCCTGAGCTTGTGGATCTTGCTTAGAAATGGCTTCTTCTTTGCACTGAGGAGGTGGTGATGGTGAGTACAATAAAGGAATTCAAGAGGGGCCTGGATGTATTTCTGGAGCGTAATAATATTACAGGCTATAGCTACTAGAGAGGGGTCGTTGATCCAGGGAGTTATTCTGATTGCCTGATTGGAGTCGGGAAGGAAGTTTATATTCCCCTAAAGTGGAGAAAATTGGCTTCTACCTCACAGGGCTTTTTTTTTTTTTTTGCCTTCCTCTGGATCAACTTGCAGGATAACAGGCCGAACTGGATGGACAAATGTCTTTTTTCGCCCTTATGTACTATGTTACTATGTTACTGTAGAGTTTCAGCTGGCAACGGCGGATGGCATGGTGGATTGTGTTCACTGACAATGGTTTCTGGAAGTATTCCTTAGCCCATTCTGTGATTTCCTTTACAGTAGCATTCCTGTTTGTGGTGCAGTGTCGTTTAAGGGCCCGGAGATCACGGGATCCAGTATGGTTTTACGGCCTTGACCCTTACGCACAGAGATTGTTCCAGATTCTCTGAATCTTCGGATTAGGTTATGCACAGTTGATGATGATAGATGCAAAGTCTTTGCAATTTTTCGCTGGGTAACACCTTTCTGATATTGCTCCACTATCTTTCTGCGCAACATTGTGGGAATTGGTGATCCTCTACCCATCTTGGCTTCTGAGAGACACTGCCACTCTGAGAAGCTCTTTTTATACCCAATCATGTTGCCAATTGACCTAATTAGTGTTAATTGGTCTTCCAGCTCTTCATTATGCTCAAATTTACTTTTTCCAGCCTCTTATTGCTACTTGTCCCAACTTTTTGGGGATTTGTTGACACCGTGAAAATTTGAATCAACGTATTTTTCCTTTAAAATGATACATTTACTCGGATTAAACGTTTGATCTGTCATCTACGTTCTATTACAAATAAAATATTGACATTTGCCATCTCCACATCATTGCATTCAGTTTTTATTCACAATTTGTTTAGTGTCCCAACTTTTTGGGAATCCGGTTTGTATACTACAAAGAAAAATATATGGGGGGTCAGCCCGCACAACCCTATGCAGGTGCACATTGCTATGGCGAAATACAGATACAAACGCAAAAACACAAATGCAATCGCACTCTGCAAACCAGCACTCTGCCCTGCCTTTATGCTGGATGTTGAATAAGGTATTGGTGTACATTTTGGCCAAAGCGTAATAAGCCACTCACCACGTCAAGGTCGCCTTCATGAGTGGTCCCTAACACTAGTTCCTACCTGTTATGGGCCACGACAGCCACACAAAGTCCAGGGCTTATTACGCTTTGGCCAAAATGTACAACAATGCCTTATTCAACATCCAGCATAAAGGCAGGGCAGAGTGCGATTGCATTTGTGTTTTTGCGTTATTTTTTAATGTCTGCTTACCCATATCTGTCATATTGTGTTGCGCTATTTCCATCAGCAATGACCTGCAAACTATGTTTCTGTTTATCGATTATGGATCTTGAACACTTTCAGTGGTTGCTGATAGACACTACTCCTTCTGATCTGGCACAAAGTCCATACACCCATGAGGTTTATCCCTGGTTTTGGCAGCAGCCAAATTAAACAGTGACACAATGGATCCACGCTTGTCTCCAGAAATGGACAAATAAATTCACTCTCTGTGTGCAGGTTATCGCAGAAGCGGAGTTTTTAATAGCGTGTTAACCATAGAGCTAGAAGATATTTAAAATTTAGCGATTGCTGAATTTAAATATTGTCCTAGACCTGGCATGATATAATCCTGCTTCCAGACCTGAGAATGAACTAATGTATGCCACCCACCCCCTGCTGGCTCATGCAGAGCACTCCAAAGCATCATCACTCATGATTGGTTACCACTCACAGTGTGTGTGTATACACACATCTACAAATCTCAGCTCAGTTGTAGCTAGCCAGTTACGCAAGAAGTATAACAGACTATTAAAATGCTACCTAATTATTCTAGAAGTGTAGGCACAGAACATTCCAAGCTGTGTTATTCCAGATTTTCTGTCTGGCACTCTATAAACACTTAAGACAGACTGCTAACAAGATATTCTCCAGCGGTGCCATGAATGAGAGATGAGTATACCAGGATATATAATACGCCACCTGTCTTCATGCCAGCCTCTTACATGTAGATTTAGGAAACCTGCCATCAAGTGATTAAAATAAACGTTTTCTTTAAAACAATGTTTCTCGGTTTCTGTTGCCAAGTGCCCGGGAAACCCTTTAGAAAAAAAAAAGGTTTAAATCCGGCTTGTGCCACCAACAGACTTGAGCTCAGATAGTTTATTCAGTGCATGACGCTTGAACAACTAAACTCTAAGTAGATAATTTACTCTTTGTTTTGCTACTGCTGTAATAGGAGCTTCAAAGACTAGTAAAAGAACTACGAAAAAACTGATTTTCCACATTGACTGAAGTAATAGTTACACTGGTAATTAAAGAGTTCATCAACTTGTATACTTGGAATAGAGGATAGGACAATGTACAGGATAATGTATCTCTTAATCTTATCTTACTTCCAGAACATTGCCTTCTTGAATAAATAAAAAAAATCTGACAAATAAAATGAAGGCTACGTCTCCCAACTAATCCATCCAGTTCTTTGTTTTGAAGCCATGATACAAAGGATGACCCATTCACATATCATCATGTAATTTCATTCCCCTTTCAGTGTTCTTACCATCAATCCTAAAAATTAATGTTTTGTGGAGATTGATCCAGACATGCTTTCAATACAAGGTAAATGTTTCCAGGTTAGTTGTGTATAATATAGTGTGTTAAAGGAGAAACTTTCATTATTCATTTTATGACCAAATTCCCAAGGGTTTAAGATAAACACTGGTCTAAATCAGCCCAATTATGAAAAAGTATCTATCTTCTGGATTCACAACCATCTTCAAAAGTCATGTGAAGACCAGTTATGGCTATTCTAGTCCAGTCTATTCTGCGCCCATTACTTCCATATGGACTTAGGATCAAATTCCCAGGGGTTTAAGATAAACACTGGTATAAATCATTACAATGACGAAAAGATATCCATCTTCTGGATTCACATCCACCTTCATAAGTCATGTGAAGACCCATTATGACTATTCTAGTCCAGTCTACCCTGCATCCATAATTTCTATTTGGACTTAGGACCAAATTCCCAAGGGTTTAAGTAAGATAAACACTTGTTTAAATCAGCCCAATGATGAAATATTATCCGTCTTCTGGGTTCAAAACCACCTTTGTAAGTCATGTGAAGACTTATTATGGCTACTCCAGTCCAGTCTACACTGCACTCACTGCTTCCATATAGCCTTAGGTCATGGGCTTGAATGAATGGATGATAAACATTCCAATAATTAATTCATACTGAATTCTCCTTGGACATCATCATGGTGAAACTGGACAAATATGTGTGGGAAACAGGAGTTTTTCATCAGCCAGGGCCGGCCTTTGGGGTGTGCGGGCTGTGCGGCCGCACAGGGCGCCATAGCAACAGGGGCGCCGGGCGGCCGACAGCCCGCCGCAAACTAAGTCTACTTACTATTTTGTTGCGGCCGCCCGCAGGCCAACTAACAGCACGGACTATAGAAAGAGTGAGGAGGGGGCGGGGCCCAGGGCCGCTCTCAGCTCCGCTCTGCTGCCTGGCCTCCTGTCTCTTTAAGAGAGCAGACCAGTGGCTGCTGGAGCATAACGCAGCTGCCGCACAGCTTTTGATGTTGCCACTGAGCTCCGCCCCCAGGGCCCAGAGAGAAGAAGGAAGGAGTGAGCCTGAGCACCAGCCAGCAGCCACAGCCTGAGCCAAGTTCCACCATAAGTTACAGGTATTTGGTAGTAAAATTTTGTACAAAGATAACAACTGGATGGATCCCATCTGCCACTGGCCCATCATGGAGTGAGAGAAATGTGCCATGGGGGGGGGGGGGATCATAGAGGACAGGGGGACAGTGTGCTTTCCTGCTACTACATCAACCCCCCCAGGGATTTTGGGGGCCATTAAAGGGCTTCTGTCACCCCACTAAACAGTTTTTTTTTTTTGTGGACTTATAATCCCTACACTGCGATTTATCCATACATAATGTGATTAATCATTTTGGTTCAGTAGATTTTGCCAAAAACGTACTGTTATAATATGTAAATTACCTGTCTACCAGCAAGTAGGGCGTCTACTTGCTGGTAGCAGCCGCATTCTGTCTTCAATCGGCGCAGGCGCACTGAGAGGCGGCCGCTCGCTCGGCCGCTCCATCCTCAATACGCCTGCGCCGATGACGTCATATATACACCCGGCGCAGGTGCATTGAGGATGGAGCGGCCGAGCGAGCGTCCGCCTATCAGTGCGCCTGCGTCAATTGAAGACAGGTACGGCGCAGGCGCCAGATTTTGAATGCAAACAGGGCCAGCAGAGAACGATCCCGTTCGCTGGCCCTGTCAATCAACATGCGGCTGCTACCAGCAAGTAGACGCCCTACTTGCTGGTAGACAGGTAATTTACATATTATAACAGTACATTTTTAGTAAAATCTACTGAACCAAAATGAATAATCACATTATGTATGGATAAATCGCAGTATAGGGATTATAAGTACAAGAAAAAAAACAAAAAAACGTTTAGTGGGGTGACAGAAGCCCTTTAAGGGTTGGACTTTAACTCCTTGCTGCTGATGTTGAGTGTGCCACCAATCATATTCCCCTCCCCCCAGCACATCAGTTACCTTTAGGAGGGGGGGGATATGATTGGTGGCTATGTGCACACTCCGCATCATCCAACTCCTAATGCCCCCCAAAATGCCCAGTGGGGGGAAGGGGGGGGGGGTGGTATGACAGGCAGGAGGGGCGATGTGTATGCGGGCCCTTGCCCATGATCTACACTAGTGTTATCTGTGGTTTTACATAGGACTGCAAGTAACACTACCACATTATTCAGCACTAGGGTAAGGGGGGGGCACAAGGTTAGCTCACACAGAGCGCCTGAACACCTAAGGCCGGCCCTGTCAGCAGCAGCAGCAGTACCATAAAATAATGGAGTTATTAGAACCATCACTGTTAGAAGGTTCCAGTTAGAATACAGACTGACAAAAAGTTCTGCAGATTGGAGCTCCCCTCCACTAGCAGGGAGATAACTTGAGGGTCTAAGCACACAATTGTATTACATATCTGTAATGGGTTTACCTGGGACATATTCATAGTTTTCTATCGGTATTTCTCATAGTCTCTAGACCTTTTATACACTTTTAGCATACTTACCATTCTTTGGTCCAGTGGTCCTGTAACTGTCCAAGTGGCTGGGCTCTCTTTCTCTGATGTCTTGACCAGATGAACAGGAGTAAATAGGAACAAACCTGCTTGTGACATCAGAGAAAGACCCTGCCGCTAGTAAGGCAGTCACTGGGCCCCATACGGGATTGCAGAATCAGCTGAGCAATGGAAGGGTAATTACTAGTGTTGAGCGAAGCAAAGGATTTGAAGTGGAATTTGGTCCGAAGTTTAGGAAACTTTGATACGCAATGAATCCAAATTTCCTCACGCTTCGTGGGAATGAATCAGTTTTTCCTAAAATGTCGGCTGCACATGTTACAACGTGAAAGTAAAAAGCCAGGGAATGCAAGATCACCCATAATACTCTACAGCCAGCCAATCTGCCATCCGTTGTGATGTTACAGCCCTATAAAACCTTCATCCTGCTCAATTTTCCTGTGAGCTGAGCATAGGGAGAGACGTGGAAAGCGCTCATGTGCTAGGGACAGTGTTGCTGAAAACAATTAATAGAATAATTTTGGAGAGGGAGATTGCAGGGATACTTATTCTGTGTCAGTTTTATTTATTTGTTCCTACTTCAGTATGTAATTCAATACCAATAAGATGGAAGCCTTTATTATTGCAGTGCCAGCGTGCCAACCAATACCATCCACTCTGTATGCCTTAGGGGGGGCAGGTCTTAATGACCATCCTCATCTTTTGCTGCCTTTATTTCTTCCAAACCGTACTTCAAAGTCTCCATGTCCAAGAAAAGTCAGCAAGATGCAGGGAGAGGAGGAGCTGGATGTCCCCGATGATATATTCTCATTGATATTAGATGATGTGGAAAGGAGAAAAAGCAGATGGCAGAAGAAGGGATCCCACCTGTAGGGCAGGAGAGCGCTGGGGTTGGAGAAGTGGGTATGCCAGAGCTGATTTATGTTCTGTGTTTTCTGTCAAAAAACCAGCAGGAGATTGCTGGCAGGAACAGCAAAAATATGCATTTTCTCACCCTCAACCTAACCAGCCAAAACCCATACCAGCAACTGCCGCTGTTTAAAGGTTCTGCTATTAGCAATGAAGGACTATGCAGAGCGGGCTTCATTATTAAATGAAAAGTAGCTATGGCTAATTGGCCACGCAGTTTTTTACCTCAGTATGGCCGTAACCCACCCGCATCACTCACCGCTCTGTGTGGTCATACCCTAAGGCATAGTGGCCTGGATATACCTGATTTATTGGTGAATTGTGATTGAATAATTAATTCGTAACGCATCAGAGAAGTTGCCAAATCACATTTTTCAAAACTTCGCTCATCTCATGTAAAAAGACTAAAATGAAGAAATAAAATGATAAAATGTTTAAAATTAACAAAGTTGCACAGGCGACAGATAGTGAATGGCCAGAAAAATGCATTTGTGTAAAAATATAAGTCTGAGGAGAACATTTATGAAATAAAAGCTTGATGTCTTCTGTCAAGTATGGTGGAGTAAATGTAATCATAAGAGGCTGCTTTGCTGCTGGTAAAGTGAGAGTTCAAGAGTATGGTATATCAAAATATCCTGACAATAGCGTTTCTTGAAATTTATATTAGGTCCAATTTGCCTAAATTTTGAAAAAATTCACTTTGGACCCAAATATGCTCCACATCCCCTGAAAATAAGTATATAACACCCTTTGGTCTCCTAGAACTCATATTTGTTTCTGAAAAGACTCAGAGAATAAATACAGGGTGGCCCACGAAAAAAGTAGTCCACCTACAGCAATAGTTTGACAAGATGAATGAGCAAGTAGATTTTTTTTATTTTTTATTTTATTACCCACAAGTCATAAAAGATACTGAAAGTGGTCCCTGTTCAGGTCTATGCAGTGTCAGACTGGGGTGCCTAGGTCCCACCAGTAAAATTTATTTTGGGGGCCCACTGTACGGATACATTTAAATATTATCTGCTCACACAGCAGCGAGATAGCGAGATGCTACAGATGATTGAATATGGGGGCCCCTGGAGCAACATTGACAAGGTAGGTCCTAGGGATAAGAGGATACTGGCTAGCATTCCTCTATACCTAGAAGTCATCTGATTGTGTCTATAATAATTAACTGGGGAGTTTCTTTAATAATCTATCAAGTTTTTTATATGAACATATAGGCATGTCGTTTGTGATACACCAACTTGCTGAGACAGTCTTCGAGTTGATTTTTGAGTGCTACTTGCAATCCGCTGCTGAATTTCATGCACAACTTTAGCCGTCCTGATCGATGAAGGCCTTGGTTTCTTCATGTTTACAACAGAGCCAGTTTTATGCGATTTCCGAACCAAACTCTGAATACAACCTTTAGCTGGTGGTTTTGTTTCTAGGTACTTGTTGGCAAAGGTCTGTTGTTTTATCTTAATTGATCTGCTTCGCACATAGCCTACCACAATCAAAGTTCGCTGTTCCAGGGAGAACACCATCTTTCCGACACAAATGGCTACTTTTATCAATCTGAATAATAAATCTTAGTTGCCCATAGCAACCAATCAGAGCTCAGCGTTCAGTTACTACAGGGCTCTGAAAAAATGAAAACTGAGCTCTGATTGGTTGCTATGGAAAACTAAGACAGATTTATTATTAGGCAGTTTGATTTGTAGATATTGGAGGTGGCCTACTTTTTCATAGGCTACCCTGTATAAGTCTTGGAAGACATAAGGAGAGAGGGATCATTTGCACATCTTCTGGGAACATATGAGAGGGGGGCTTCTGGGCAGGTACTATTTCTCATTATGGAGTCTGCCTAGTATACAAGAGATGTATTGTAGGCTAGGCAAAACTTCTCTTTGTTTCTGGGTAAAATATATGCAAATTAGCATGTCTAACATCTGGTGATATGAGAAAGTTATGCTAAATACCTCTCAAGCAGGCATTAGATATGTTAATTGAGCATTTGATTTAAGGCAACCCATCAAATGGTTTGGTCAACCATCTAATGTGTATGGGATCGTCCTGACTTTTCCCTGCCAGCAGGAAGAGCGGGAGGGGGGATTGGGCATGTTTGAGTTCAACATCCCTTGTTCACACAGGAGATACCGGTAAGCCATCACCAGAACTGTAGACATAGACTTATTTCACTCTCTCATTGAAAACAAAAGCACACACGTGTCTGTGGAGTAGATGAATGAACTACAGTATCTAAAATGTATTGCTTCCAATCGTGCTGCTTATCTCATGGGAAACAATAGGATTTGGGGGAGTGGGGTTAATAATTCAGTAAATTTGCCCCTATCATAAGCCATTTAATGGTCTAATTTCAATAAAAACAATACATGCCTTTATTTCATGTGGGAGTGTGTTTAGTTACAGAACCCTATTTAGTATAAGTCTGCCATCAAGACTTCAGTTCCATTGCATGTCTTTACCCCTATAGTAAATCACCTATACACATCATTATTGTAAAAAAAGAGTTTCTTTCCGGGGTTCATAATAAGAGCCATTGTTCTAAAATGTGCAGCATTACACGTTAGAAAAATAGAGATGAGGTGCCAAGCTAGGACATTTTGTGACATGGAAGTGTGAACCATTACTTACGCTCGTACAATCCAGCCTTTCACCTCTTTACATCCACAGCATCCTAATTAAAATCCATCAGCTTATCCATGGATGTGGTCATTTACTATAGCTGTCTGATCCATAAAATCCAGAATAAAATTTCTGCATTACAAAATTGTTCCTTACCCAGCAGGCAGCACAAGCCTGTTACACATTACGGCATAAGTGGTCTCTGTGTACTTAAGTCCTGGCAAGAGCACCTCAAGGTGGGAATTAGGAAAGATTAACAATCAGTCCTCGGTGGAGAAAAGCACACCGAGAAAGAGAACATTTTAATTAAAGTATTTAAAGCTTGGATTCTAATACCAATAGATAAAACATTACATAGCCCCATACTTTCTGAATGAACACAGAGGGGAATATTATTTAACAAGAAGTTTTTCTTATTCTTCACTTGTATTTGGCTTTACCACTAAGTACACATACAAGCAAGACTGTGTCTTTTCCAAAAACCTTGTTTGAACACTAAATCTCATACTTGGTTGGGAACCTTTTTACTTTATCTGCTCAATTTGTTCAAGCGAACAAAGAGAGTACAAGTATGTCCCCGTTGAATGGGAAGACCAGGTATTATCTTTGACCAGGGGATAATTGGTAAAAACCATAAGCTTGCTCTTTGTAACGATTCTTTTCCTTCTATTACCTACTTACATGCCAGCACACACCTGGCTGTGCCAACATAAATCTAGTTAATCTCGTCATCATTTTCCACCTCTAAAAGATTATGCCAAGAAATTACAGAACCAATGTAAACTTACAGCTTTTAAATTAAATTGTTTTCATCCCAAGTCTTTCAGAAATCAGTTGCACATTTTATTAGTAGGTGCTTAACATTTTTATCCTTACCCCCATAACCCTCAATTACAAAAGTTTCTTATAATGAAGAACCACATGAAACTTTCCAGGATCAAAATTTGGGGAAGCATGTCTAACACTCTGCTGCCATGGCTACAGGAAACTTAATATCTACATGTATTTTTCTAGTTTAAGTTCCAAGGAACTCTTCATGTAGAGAGGAGTAGGGTGGACTCTTGGCAAAGCTGTATTGGCATACAGGATTACATGGCAGGGTCTAAAGGGAAGAGTGGTATACTGATATTGCTATTATAAAATTAAAGTGGGACACATGCATTTAGACTTAGATCATGGTATTGGAGGCTAGCCATCTCAAATGATGATTATCTAACAAGTTGCACTGGCAGAACAGCCTTTAATCATTACATCATGATTACAACATCGTGAATCTTGTCTCCACAACATCAACAATGGGTGTTCCTGCATCTGGAGGTCCAGACATGAAACACCTCTGTGACCAACACAGAAAAGCTCTTAACCTGCACCAATGACAACTGCATTCATGGAACTTGTCCCAAGCTATCCATCTGCCATCTTACTTCTGTGATACTTAAAGGGCTATTCTAACTAAAGCAAGCTATCCCCATCCTGTGGAAAACAGATTGGTGGGGGTCCTACCACTGGAACCACCCACCTGATCACAAGAACAAGGATCCCATACCCTGCAGGGACCCTGAAATTAGAAGTAAGTCAAGCATGCACGCCTCCATTTTATTCATCTTTATGGGAGTTCTGGAGATAGCCAAGTACAGTGCGCACCTATCCCCAAGCACTAGGCAATTAGAGTAGTAATACTCTGTATTATGGATCGGTTAAAGGGTGAGACTTGGGAGTTGACACATCCCTGACTTGGGCACTATAATTCAATAAAAAGTATTGGCAGGCGATTTTTATTCAGTTTGATGTGGACTGGAGCTATAGTAAGCTGATAAAGTGCTGGATGTGTGTCTAACACAAAGGAATGTACATGCATGATTGGAAGCATGGTTTTCACCCATTGTTTGTTTTGTTCTGTTTCTTGTTTAATGAAACACATGTTTGCTGCACACTCACCACTGAGTGATGAACTTGAATCTGAACAGTGCCCTCTATGATAAGGTTGCCGTTGCTCCTGAGGAAATACCACGCAATAGCATCAGAGAAACGCGTTGAGCAATACAGAGCCCCTTGTTATGTTCAGTAGTAGTTTAATAAACCAGCATTGAGCCGCTAACTTAGTGGGGGTCCATTTTAATCATACCACCAGTGGTTGTACCTTTTACTCCAATCTACATTGGAGTCACATAGTGTAGTAGTACAGACCCAGTATAGTGGCCTGGACTCTCATCACGCCACTTTATGTGTGGGCTTTTTTTCAGCTCCTATACTATTCACTGAGATATTTGTGGTGGAGGGGGGGGGGGGGTGAGTTTTGCAGAGATGGTGCATATTCATACGAGATTCCAGACTCTAACTCGCACCACCAGCCTGATTTTTTTATGTAGTGGAGAACCAATTTGTATTCGATATTTAATAAAAATGCTTTTAAACGTACTTTATTCAGGCAGTTACTGCTGATATAGAAGAGCACAGAGGCCAACTTTGATCACAGTGGTAGTTATTAAGTGCCAGTTAACATAGTTTTGTACGTAAAGCTCCAGTGATTTTTTTTCTTTTAAAGGGGTTTTCCCATCTTGCTATTCCATCCTCACCCACAGCCAGCTCTGCTGTTCACTTCCTGTTTTCCTGCTTCTAAGGCTGGTAGGGCTTAGGCAGTTTGAGTGAAGGCTGGCCACGCCTCCTTATGACATCACACTAAGAACTCAGTCCTTGCGTGCTCGTTCATGTGGATAGTATGAGTCATCAGTCTGGCAGCCTGCAGTGTCTGCGAGGAGCATTCCTCCTGCTGGGGAATCATCACTCAGAGAGCCATGATAGACAGTAACATGTGGCTGTCCTGCATTCTAATACAGTTTTACACACAAAACCTGTCTTATCTTTTAGAAACCCATTCTGTGCAGCAAAACAATAATTTACTACTATACATTAGCCCATAAGCATCTGTCTTCCCCAGTCCCCTACCAGCACTGTGGTTGAACCGCTTCATATACAGCTCTGCAACATCTGTCTTCCCTGAACCGCTTCATATACAGCTCTGCTACATCTGTCTTCCCCTCCCCCACTAGCACTGTGGATGAACCGCTTCATATACAGCTCTGCTACATCTGTCTTCCTCTACTTTATCAGCACTGTGTTTGAATAATTTTATTTACAGCTCTGCTATATCTGTCTTCCCCTCCCCCACTCGCACTGCGGTTGAATCGCTTCTGATACAGTTCTGCTACATCTGTCTTCCCTGAACCGCTTCATATACAACTCTGCTACATCTGTCTTCCTCTATACTATCAGTACTGTGTTTGAATCACTTTATATACAGCTCTGCTACATCTGTCTTTTATCCCCCTCCACTCCATCATGTCGTCCCGTGTCCCTCCATTCAATAATGTTCTCCCCTGTGTTCCTTCACTTTGTAATGTCCTGCCCTCTGTGTCCCTCCATTCCATAATGTTCTTCCCTGTGTCTATCCACTTCATAATGTCCTCCCCTCTGTGTCCCTCCATTCCATAGGTGCCAGTGACAAGGGGGCACAGCACAATAACAAGGTCTGCTCAGTGTGAGAGCTGGAGGACATGGCATGCAGAGTGGCAGATGTGCACTGACCGGTCTCTTTTTCAGACGTGGCAGAAAGGAATAAAGAACAGTGCATGCCCGGCCGCCCGGCGCCGTGCACGTTCATGAATGAAATGAGAGGCTAGCCACTGGATCGTTGTGGTTCATCTGCGCAAGCGCGGCCCATGGAATTGGCAGGCAATCGGTGGCTGTAACTATGGGAAACCAAAGGACAACAATGAGGTAGGAGGGAAAGAATTTGATCAAGAAGGGTGGGAATTTGCTTATACAATATATTTTCAAAAATGATCACTGGCACCCTATTAACAGATTAAACTGTTATCATTGTGATGGGAATACGCCTTTAATTATTTTTCTTCATCTCCACATTTCAAAAGTTATGGCTTCTTCATGTTTCTGCTGACATAGCTATTTTTTACTGCTACCATTCAGGAGTAGCTCTACTTTATAGCTTTACTTTTACATTTTTTTCAATTCCACAATAGTTTTTGGGTTTCACTTTCAGTGTGTTTACTGTGCTCAATGATGTGCAAAACTTTATTCTGCAGGTCATTATAAATAATTAAGAGATCTAAAATTTATATATTTTTGTTATGTTTTATTACTGTTCAAATGATTATTATTATTTTTTTTAAAGAATGCTTTGTGCCACCATATACTGACACCCCCAACTTTTTATTTCTATGGAGTTACGTGAGGGCCCATTTTTTGCAAGGCGAGCATTTTGTGATATATGACCATTTCATAATTTTTTATTCCATTATTTTGTTGAGGGTGGGTGACCAAATACTACAAATTTGGGATTGTGTTTGCGTGGTGGTGATCATAGGATAAAGCTCCCTCCACCTGTCTAGCCTCTCAGATGCCACAGCCATTATTGACCACAGCATCTAAGTTGTTACACTATTACAATCAGAGTTATTTTTGGTCCTGGTAATAGGAGCCAGATGCAAGCTGTTTAATAAAGCTGGCAATCACAGCGATCAACTCCTGAGCTCATGCCATAACTGTGATGTAATATTATGGCAGAGTTCTTACCATCTGTGTTCTGTGATATAATAGTACATCACTGAGTATAAAGAGGTTATAACAAGTACCCTGCTTTCAGTCAACACACAGAGTGGCTTTCACACATGGTTGAAACCCTTCCTACATGATAGTAAGCCCATGCTTTTACAGGTACGTAGCCTTGCACAACCACCAATACAATTATGTGGCCAATAAATTAGCTATTTAAAAAACCTTCCTACCCCCTGTGTGTAGGGTTTTGGCCATAAGCATCAGCTGGTACTTGTGGTCTTACTGTAAACCTTCAGGGATATAATCATTTACCCTTTCACTGCCCTAGATCACTAGAGATGTTTTCATTACCCTGTTACCAGGAAGGTCACTAATAATCCCTTTACTCCCACAGACCTCCAAGTATGAACCCACCCACTTCCTTGAACTATCAGGGATGTTACCAATATCCCTTCCAACAAACTAGGACACTATGGATGTTAAAAAGAACCCACTCAAAGCCCAGACCAACAGAGATGTAATCATTCGGGATCATCTCTATGAGCTAGAGCAAATGTTCCCACGAATGTTCCTACTGTTCAGTTTGCTCTAGAGAACCTGGTTTGTCCATAGATGAATTTGAATGGGCACTATCTACTGTATTAGCTGTAATATTTTGAATAGTCATTATTTTTGTATTTATTTTATTTGAAAGAAACTGTAAGTTGCAGGTACAGTACTATATGCTGATAGGAGTACCACACATTGTTCCTGCATAGGGACCTTTAGCTGTTAGTGTTCACCTGTGGTTTGGAGCAAATTTCACTTCTTGTAGGAATAGAAAGCCATATACTCAGTTAATTATTTTTGGAGAAAAAATACCGGCGCATACATTTCTGGTATTCCTGATAAATTCCTCAGGTCCAACTGCAACTTGTCAAAACATTAACGTAACAAGTATTTTCACATTGGGGCAGCGCAGGTTCAGAAAACATGCCTTAAGTGACAGTAATGGTTTAACAGACCTCTTCTTATAGAAATGGCTCAATAATGCTCTTCTGGACCTGCCATGTGGTGAGTGATGTAGTGCAGGCTGCCTCTCTTGTGAAGGGTGGATACAAGTCACTCATTCCAACGTCAGCTCTACATTTCTGCCTATTCACATGATGAGGAACAGCCATAGGAATTTGATATTAATAATAACAACACTTATTATTTTTTATAAAATAGATTATGGGTTTTCATGGATAGTTGGCAAAATTTCTTATATCTCAGATCAAAAATGCTTTCCAGTGTTCTAAGGGTTATAAAATATATATATATATATATATATATATATATATATTTATTTATTTTTTACTTGCTGATCTGGCAGATTTTTTTCCCTTTCTGTAGGCAGGCAGCAGCTCAGATGAGACAGTCAAGCACCTGCATCCCTCAGGAAGCATTGCCATTAGATCTTGTAACCCCCTTCTTCCCTGGCATAGAAATGAGTTCCTCACATATAGCTTCAGAGACACATATGGCCTGCCCTCATAATTTTCTTTGCCACCGTCTAGAGAGAGATATGCCATATTTTTCGCCCTATAAGACGCACCGGCCCATAAGACGCACCAAGGTTTTAGAGGAGGACAATAAGAAAAGAAATATTTTGAACCAAAGGGTGTGCTTTTGGTGGGTTTTGAACTAATGGTGGTCTGTGGATGACACACTGTTATGGGGGACCTGTGAATGACACTATTATGGGGGATCTGTGGATGACACTGTTATGGGGAATCTGTGGATGGCACTGTTATGGGTATCTGTGGATGGCACTGTTATGGGGGATCTGTGGGTGACACTGTTATGGGAGATCTGTGGATGGCACTGTTATGGGGATCTGTGGCACTGTTATGGGGGATCTGTGGATGACACTGTTATGGGGGGATCTGTGGATGACACCTATGGGGGGGGATCTGTGGATGACACATATATAGCATCTTATGCAGCATCGCGGTCGGCGATGTATCAGTGTAAATGGCAGTATTCGCCCCATAAGATGCACTGCAATTTTCCTCCCATTTTTTGGGGAAAAAAGTGCGTCTTATAGGGCGAAAAATACGGTAGCTATATATTTCTATGAAATTAGAAATTGGCGTTGATTGAATGAAAGGTGCCTGGGCCACAGCACTGACGGAAGGGAGCAGAGAACATAATGAGTAGTGTTGATCGCAAATATTCTAATCGCAATTTTTTATTGCGATTATCGGCCCTTCGAGAATTTGTGAAGATGTAGAATATAGTGCTATATATTCGCAATCGCGAATATTCTGGATTTTTTTTTCATCAGTAACCTCCCTTCTTGCTTGTGGGCCAATGAGAAGGCTGCAATATCTTTGTCAGAGCTTAGCAACATCCCTAGCAACCAATAGGAAAGTTGTCTACCCCTTTACTATATAAAAAACTCCCCAGCAGCCATTTTCTGCCGTTTATTTGCAGTTCTGAGAGACAGCAGTGACATTGCTGTGCTCTGTGCTTTCATCTGGATCCTATTCCTTATCCAATTACATTATATAGTTAGTTCATATATATAATACAGATAGTGGGAGATAGTCAGTGTAGGTTATATCCTGACATAGTGTAGCTGATAGGTAGTGTGATAGAAATTACTGTTTCTCTGCTGTCCATACATAAATGCTACAGACATAGGCCCTGATTTATCATACCTTCACTCCAGAATTCTGGCATCAAAAAGTCACAAAATATGGCTTTTTTTTACTTTTTTGCACTCGCTTGCCAAAAATGTATGCGATTGCGGAAAAATTTGCGACTTTCTACACTCACTTGTGCAAAATTTTGCGACTTTTTGCATGTGTACACCACTTACTCCAGTTCTGCAATATGCGTGGAAAATTGGATGATGTTATGTTAATGAGTTTCACTACAGATTTATCATTGAGACTTTTTTTAAACGTTGCAAATAAGTCGCAATCTCACTCTAGTAGGAGGGTGGAGTAGTAAAAGTGGAGGAGCTTCTCTAGACAGAAGTGTTAGGTTAAGGGTCCATTCACACGTCCGTGTGTGCTTTGCGGATGCGCGGATCCGCGGATCTGCAAAACACAGGCACCGGCAATGTGCGTTCCGCATTTTGCAGACCGCACATCGCCGGCACTTAATAGAAAATTCCTAATCTTGTCTGCGGTTGTGGACAAGAATAGGACATGTTCTATTTTTTTCGGGAACGGATTTGCGGACCCGGAAGTGCGGATCCGCAATTCCGGATCTGGGCAGCACATTGTGCAGCCCCATAGAAATGAATGGGTCCGCAATTCTGTTCCGCAAAACGCGCAACAGAATTGCGGACGTGTGAATGGACCCTTAAGGACAAGCCAAATTTAGCAAACGACATGTGGCACAAAGTACTCCAACACAGACTGAAGCAAAACTGACTTCAAATATTCTCCTAATGATAAATTCCCCCCATAGTGCTGTGATGTCACAACAATACTTAGTGCACCAATCAGTAATATCTACCCAGACCTGATAAAATGTGAAGTTGCATGTATTGCGCAAAAATAAATATGCGCATCATTAGTGCCGATTTGCGCGATAGCAAAAATAATGACTGAAGATAACGAATTCTAGAATTTGCTAATTTATTGCGAATATTATGTGAAAAATTTGCAAAACATCGCCAAAACGAATATTGCCTATGCTGCTCATCACTACTACTGAGCATGTCAGTCAACCTTCGAATGCAGGAGAAGGTGGACCAGAAGTATAAATAGCAGGGTACTCTACCAGGGGGGAAATGTCATGTACATAAAAACCTAACAATATGTTTATTGCATGCATTGCATATAGCAATAATATATCAATTGAAATGACCTATTCATTGCAATACTTTTCTTGGTAGAACCCCTTGAATGAAGGTGTTATATACTTAATTTGTCTTCTTGTTGGAATTATCAATAATGAATATAACTTCTGTGTTTATAATTTATAGACAATGATGGTGAGAAAACATTTTAAGGGTCATATTTCTGTCTCAGATCAATGCAGTGAGGGATCATTCATTTACACTGTGTTCTGCTGATGGGGACCTTCATGAGCATTCTGTAACAGTTAATGGGGTTATCTCATAATTAATGTAAAAAATAAAAATCAGATATCATATAGTACATGGCAACCTGTTACTAACAGCTATCAGAGATTTCCCTATTCATTCCTTCAATTGTTCTGCAAGATTTATTTTAAGCTGACAGCTTAGGGGTTGTATCCTTTCTCAGGTGTGTTCTTTCTACTGCAGCTGGTAGCAGTTAAAGGATGGAACTGAGCATGTGCGGCCATCTCAGTGAGCAGGACAGAGAAATTATAAAAAGAGCAAACAGCAGGTGGCGCTATACAGATTTCACTGAATAATTGAGTAGCTATAATACATTTTTTATTGCATGCAATTACAAAAGTAGAAATCCAGCAATTACCAATATTCAATGTCCTATAGCTGAGTCATCAAATCTCAAAACAAATTCCAGCAAAAAAACAAAAAAGACCCTTAAAATCAATACACTTTATTATGCCTTATAAAAAATCAATTCCCCAAAATATAATTCAAGTGACAGTCAATGATACATCTTCCATATAGTATAACATACACGTAAACTATCAGAAAGATATAGACTCCAGATAATAATGATGAAGGTACATATAGAGGTGTAGGGTAGGGAATTATTTCCCTGAGATCACCCTATGATGTAGCTCAGTCCAGAGACAGCCCCTAATGGTGGGGACTCTCTGTCCTCGTACCTGGGCTATCACACCCTAAATGGCCCTAACGGGTCCTCATACCCCATCACACCCTAGATGGCCCTAATGGGTCCTCATACCCCTAGCACTTCTGTCTAGAGAAGCTACTCCACTTTTCCTACTCCACCCTCCTCCTGGAGCGATATTGCAACTTATTTGGAAAAATGTCACAATTATAAATCTGGAGGGAAGCTCATTAACATAGCTAACTACACCCACTTTCCAAAAATATTACAAAACTGGAGTGAGTGTTGTAAAAATGCAAAAAGACGCAACATTTTGCGCAACTGAGTGTAAAAAGTTGCTAATTTTTGTGCAATCACATAATTTGTTGCGCAAGTGAGTAAAGCCAGAATTCTGGAGTGAAGGTATGATAAATCAGGGCCTTTATGTATATGTTTGATCCTTAAACGAGGAAAACATTTTTACGTCCTTGACCCATATGCCCAATATATAACGTCTAAAGTATATGACTTCTGGAAATAAATAATATCAGAGACTCTAGTCTAAAAATATGGTTCCCATTTAAGTTAAGATTTCAAGACAAATGGGTTTCTTTAAGGTAAATGGAAACAGTGTGGAATTTTGCTAAAAGTACATTTGTTATGTTTATGAAAACGTCAATATAACTACAGTTAGTATTCTGGAAACTATTCAAGGGACAATACTAACAACATCTGTGATGAAGGCAGACATTATGCATTTATAATCAGAAGCAAGATAAAAGGTCACCTCCTAACTGCTGAGAACCAAAGCCCAAACGTGCTCATCTGCAAAGTCAGTACAATCATTTTCATGGGTAATGTCAAGAACAAGGAGTCAACAATATTAATAGATTCAGGGGTTATGGATGATCTGATTTCTTAAACCAGATGTAAACTAGTTAGTGCTGATGGTGAGGCTGTTACTGATAAGAATTATCCAAATGAGATTAACTTAAAATATTTAAATTAGAAATAGCAAAGACACGCAGAATCATGAGGATTCAGGCCTATGATGTATCTTGATACATTAGTCCAAATATTTATTTCTAAAATAAGGAAAATATTTAGGCAATCTGTATTGTTTCTCAGAAGGAGAGTTAAAAAAAAAAAAAGAAAATAACAAAAATGAATGTATATACAAAGAATATCTAATAAGACATAATAATAGTAAAATATCAACAAAAGATAAGGATAATATAAACAAATACACTCATTGATAAAAAATGAATGCACCCAGATAGATTGCAGCCAAACTTGCCATGCAGTAATGTCTCAGGCAGATAGGTAAATGATTACAGATGTGGTCTGATTAGACATTGGGTCTTGCCACAAAAGGGAGTAAAACTACTTTCTCTGCTGCCCTATAAAAATAATCTCAGAGGCTACTTTTTGGTAGTGTACCCCTTGGCGAGAGATCGTTGACTGTTAAACATGCCTTTACGATGCACTGGA
Organism: Bufo gargarizans; assembly: GCF_014858855.1. Taxonomy (NCBI): domain Eukaryota; kingdom Metazoa; phylum Chordata; class Amphibia; order Anura; family Bufonidae; genus Bufo; species Bufo gargarizans. Next base: position 166,112 of record NW_025334170.1, on the reverse strand, counting down.
AAACATTTTGAATGACTTTCAGAAGGGCATATCATTGGACTGAGAGAAGAAGGACGATCGTTTCGACAAACTGCCTGCCATAAAAGCCTTTCTGACCTAGCTGTTAGGAGGTGTTGGGAGCAGTGGTTACGTGAGGGCACGCACACAGCGAACAGGTTCTGAACAGCCCAGACAGACCATTAGAGAGGATTGCTTGATCTGCTGAAATGCACAAGCTGCTCCTACAGTTTTATTGTTTACCGTCCAGACACAGATGGCACCTTCATTACAGTCTCTGTCACGACAATTTCCAGGTACTTAGCAGAAGGAAATTTGGTGTCATGGCACCCATTAAGTGTCCTGCCATTGACAGCAAGCCACTGTCGCCTTTTGTTTCAAGTGGTGTCATGAATAAGAAACATGAACTCCTACAGACTGGAACCATATCATCTTTAGTGATGAATACAGGTTCTGCTTGAGATCCAATGACGGTCCAGCTCAAGTATGGAGGTCTCGTGGTGAACATTTAAATCCTGCTGTTTGCTGTTTGTTCCTGGCCATCACTACCAGCAAGGAAAGCTTGGCAGGAACAGGGTTAACTGCCCTGTTCCTCCCATTTTGGTAGGAGTGGACTTTTTCTACTTCTTGCCAGGAGTTGGAGTTCCTGCTGAGATAGGGAATAGAGAGGGTAAAACTTACTGTGCTACTGTTCCTGTTATACATTTCTCCAGGGAGAACAACTCCACTTTGTCCTCAAATAAAGCCTTCACAATCCAGACAACAGAGTGGCCTGCTACTTTTGCATCTAAAGAAACTGCTGTAAGGTGTACAGCATGACGCAACACTTCATTAGGGTCACAACCACTCCTGTCCTCTACACTGGCTCAAGGGGGTAACTGCAATGATACTACGTGGGAACTACAGGGGTGGAAAACCACTTTAACGCTTTGTATTTGCAGGTTTTTTGATGCTCTAAATCATGGACTGCTATAAAGATATAGGAAGAAATAAATCGGCACAGAATGTTGGCCTAAAGCTACATTGAGTTAGAAGGTTGACATTGACTTTAAGTCAACACTATTCCAATTTTTATAAATCCTTAGCAGTCTCCCACAACCGAACAGCTAAGCCAGAAGAGGATCAGCATTTTTCATGCTTAAGATCAAAGTTTGTTAATACTTGAGAAATAAAACAATGACAAGATGTGTCAAAAGTAGGGATGAGCGAACTCGAACTGTATAGTTCGGGTTCGTACCGAATTTTGGGGTGTCCGTGACACGGACCCGAACCCGGACATTTTCGTAAAAGTCCGGGTTCGGGTTCGGTGTTCGTCGCTTTCTTCGCGCTTTTGTGACGCTTTCTTGGCGCTTTTTGAAAGGCTGCAAAGCAGCCAATCAACAAGCGTCATACTACTTGCCCCAAGAGGCCATCACAGCCATGCCTACTATTGGCATGGCTGTGATTGGCCAGAGCACCATGTGACCCAGCCTCTATTTAAGCTGGAGTCACATAGCGCCGCCCGTCACTCTGCTCTGATTAGCGTAGGGAGAGGTTGCGGCTGCGACAGTAGGGCGAGATTAGGCAGATTAACTCCTCCAAAGGACTTGATTAACTGATCGATCTGCAGCTGTGGATCATTGAGCTGCTGATCCTCAATTGCTCACTGTTTTTAGGCTGCACAGACCGTTTGTCAGTCTCATTTTTCTGGGGTGATCGGCGGCCATTTTGTGTCTTGTGGTGCGCCAGCACAAGCTGCGACCAAGTGCATTTAACCCTCAATGGTGTGGTTGTTTTTTGGCTAAAGCCTACATCAGGGTGAAGCTGTCACACCAAGTGCATTTATCCAGCAATAGTCTGTTCATTTTTTGGCCATATACAAAATCAGGGGCAAGCTGCGCCTGTCACCAAGTGCATTTAACCCTCAATGGTGTGGTTGTTTTTTGGCTAAAGCCTACATCAGGGTGAAGCTGTGACACCAAGTGCATTTAACCAGCAATAGTCTGTTCATTTTTTGGCCATATACAAAATCAGGGGCAAGCTGCGCCTGTCACCAAGTGCATTTAACCCTCAATGGTGTGGTTGTTTTTTGGCTAAAGCCTACATCAGGGTGAAGCTGTCACACCAAGTGCATTTAACCAGCAATAGTCTGTTCATTTTTTGGCCATATACAAAATCAGGGGCAAGCTGCGCCTGTCACCAAGTGCATTTAACCCTCAATGGTGTGGTTGTTTTTTGGCTAAAGCCTACATCAGGGTGAAGCTGTCACACCAAGTGCATTTAACCAGCAATAGTCTGTTTATTTTTTGGCCATATCCCAGTCTAATTCTGTCACTAAATCCATACCGGTCACCCAGCGCCTAAATACTAGGCCTCAAATTTATATCCAGCTAAATCTGTCCCTAGTGCTGTAGCTGGGCGAGTTATTTAGTGTCCGTTCAAGCACATTTCTTGTTCTGGGTTGAAATACAATTCCCAATTTAGCAATTTCATAATTTAGTGGTTCCTGCTATATCAGAGCTATTTGAAATCTATCCCAAAAAGGGTATATAATATTGAAGGTGCACATTGGGTCATTCAGAATAACTTCACACACACCCGCTACTGTGTATTTCCAAGTCTAATTCTGTCACTAAACCCATACCTGTCACCCAGCGCCTAAATACTAGGCCTCAAATTTAAATCCCTCTAAATCTCTCGTTACCCACCGCTGTACTGTTGTTGCTGGGCAAGATATTTAGTGTCCGTCAAAGCACATTTTTTGTTCTGGGTTGAAGTACAATTCCCAATTTAGCAATTTCATAATTTAGTGGTTTCTGCTATATCAGAGCTATTTGAAATCTATCCCTAAAAGGGTATATAATATTGAAGGTGCACATAGGGTCATTCAGAATAACTTCACACACACGCTTCTGTGCATTTCCAAGTCTAATTCTGTCACTAAATCCATACCGGTGACCCAGCGCCTAAATACTAGGCCTCAAATTTAAATCCCTCTAAATCTCTCGTTACCCACCGCTGTACTGTTGTTGCTGGGCAAGATATTTAGTGTCCGTCAAAGCACATTTTTTGTTCTGGGTTGAAGTACAATTCCCAATTTAGCAATTTCATAATTTAGTGGTTTCTGCTATATCAGAGCTATTTGAAATCTATCCCTAAAAGGGTATATAATATTGAAGGTGCACATAGGGTCATTCAGAATAACTTCACACACACGCTTCTGTGCATTTCCAAGTCTAATTCTGTCACTAAATCCATACCGGTGACCCAGCGCCTAAATACTAGGCCTCAAATTTAAATCCCTCTAAATCTCTCGTTACCCACCGCTGTACTGTTGTTGCTGGGCAAGATATTTAGTGTCCGTCAAAGAACATTTTTTGTTCTGGGTTGAAGTACAATTCCCAATTTAGCAATTTCATAATTTAGTGGTTTCTGCTATATCAGAGCTATTTGAAATCTATCCCTAAAAGGGTATATAATATTGAAGGTGCACATAGGGTCATTCAGAATAACTTCACACACACGCTTCTGTGCATTTCCAAGTCTAATTCTGTCACTAAATCCATACCGGTGACCCAGCGCCTAAATACTAGGCCTCAAATTTAAATCCCTCTAAATCTCTCGTTACCCACCGCTGTACTGTTGTTGCTGGGCAAGATATTTAGTGTCCGTCAAAGCACATTTTTTGTTCTGGGTTGAAGTACAATTCCCAATTTAGCAATTTCATAATTTAGTGGTTTCTGCTATATCAGAGCTATTTGAAATCTATCCCTAAAAGGGTATATAATATTGAAGGTGCACATAGGGTCATTCAGAATAACTTCACACACACGCTTCTGTGCATTTCCAAGTCTAATTCTGTCACTAAATCCATACCGGTGACCCAGCGCCTAAATACTAGGCCTCAAATTTAAATCCCTCTAAATCTCTCGTTACCCACCGCTGTACTGTTGTTGCTGGGCAAGATATTTAGTGTCCGTCAAAGCACATTTTTTGTTCTGGGTTGAAGTACAATTCCCAATTTAGCAATTTCATAATTTAGTGGTTTCTGCTATATCAGAGCTATTTGAAATCTATCCCTAAAAGGGTATATAATATTGAAGGTGCACATAGGGTCATTCAGAATAACTTCACACACACGCTTCTGTGCATTTCCAAGTCTAATTCTGTCACTAAATCCATACCGGTGACCCAGCGCCTAAATACTAGGCCTCAAATTTAAATCCCTCTAAATCTCTCGTTACCCACCGCTGTACTGTTGTTGCTGGGCAAGATATTTAGTGTCCGTCAAAGCACATTTTTTGTTCTGGGTTGAAGTACAATTCCCAATTTAGCAATTTCATAATTTAGTGGTTTCTGCTATATCAGAGCTATTTGAAATCTATCCCTAAAAGGGTATATAATATTGAAGGTGCACATAGGGTCATTCAGAATAACTTCACACACACGCTTCTGTGCATTTCCAAGTCTAATTCTGTCACTAAATCCATACCGGTGACCCAGCGCCTAAATACTAGGCCTCAAATTTAAATCCCTCTAAATCTCTCGTTACCCACCGCTGTACTGTTGTTGCTGGGCAAGATATTTAGTGTCCGTCAAAGCACATTTTTTGTTCTGGGTTGAAGTACAATTCCCAATTTAGCAATTTCATAATTTAGTGGTTTCTGCTATATCAGAGCTATTTGAAATCTATCCCTAAAAGGGTATATAATATTGAAGGTGCACATTGGGTCATTCAGAATAACTTCACACACACCCGCTACTGTGTATTTCCAAGTCTAATTCTGTCACTAAACCCATACCTGTCACCCAGCGCCTAAATACTAGGCCTCAAATTTAAATCCCTCTAAATCTCTCGTTACCCACCGCTGTACTGTTGTTGCTGGGCAAGATATTTAGTGTCCGTCAAAGCACATTTTTTGTTCTGGGTTGAAGTACAATTCCCAATTTAGCAATTTCATAATTTAGTCGTTTCTGCTATATCAGAGCTATTTGAAATCTATCCCTAAAAGGGTATATAATATTGAAGGTGCACATAGGGTCATTCAGAATAACTTCACACACACGCTTCTGTGCATTTCCAAGTCTAATTCTGTCACTAAATCCATACCGGTCACCCAGCGCCTAAATACTAGGCCTCAAATTTATATCCCGCTGAATTTGAATACAATACATTGGGCCAAATAATATATTTGTTGTTGTGGTGAACCATAACAATGAGAAAAACATCTAGTAAGGGACGCGGACGTGGACATGGTCGTGGTGGTGTTAGTGGACCCTCTGGTGCTGGGAGAGGACGTGGCCGTTCTGCCACATCCACACGTCCTAGTGTACCAACTACCTCAGGTCCCAGTAGCCGCCAGAATTTACAGCGATATATGGTGGGGCCCAATGCCGTTCTAAGGATGGTAAGGCCTGAGCAGGTACAGGCATTAGTCAATTGGGTGGCCGACAGTGGATCCAGCACGTTCACATTATCTCCCACCCAGTCTTCTGCAGAAAGCGCACAGATGGCGCCTGAAAACCAACCCCATCAGTCTGTCACATCACCCCCATGCATACCAGGGAAACTGTCTCAGCCTCAAGTTATGCAGCAGTCTCTTATGCTGTTTGAAGACTCCGCTGGCAGGGTTTCCCAAGGGCATCCACCTAGCCCTTCCCCAGCGGTGAAAGACATAGAATGCACTGACGCACAACCACTTATGTTTCCTGATAATGAGGACATGGGAATACCACCTCAGCATGTCTCTGATGATGACGAAACACAGGTGCCAACTGCTGCGTCTTTCTGCAGTGTGCAGACTGAACAGGAGGTCAGGGATCAAGACTGGGTGGAAGACGATGCAGGGGACGATGAGGTCCTAGACCCCACATGGAATGAAGGTCGTGCCACTGACTTTCACAGTTCGGAGGAAGAGGCAGTGGTGAGACCGAGCCAACAGCGTAGCAAAAGAGGGAGCAGTGGGCAAAAGCAGAACACCCGCCGCCAAGAGACTCCGCCTGCTACTGACCGCCGCCATCTGGGACCGAGCACCCCAAAGGCAGCTTCAAGGAGTTCCCTGGCATGGCACTTCTTCAAACAATGTGCTGACGACAAGACCCGAGTGGTTTGCACGCTGTGCCATCAGAGCCTGAAGCGAGGCATTAACGTTCTGAACCTGAGCACAACCTGCATGACCAGGCACCTGCATGCAAAGCATGAACTGCAGTGGAGTAAACACCTTAAAACCAAGGAAGTCACTCAGGCTCCCCCTGCTACCTCTTCTGCTGCTGCCGCCTCGGCCTATTCTGCTGCTGCCGCCTCGGCCTCTTCCTCCGCCTCTGGAGGAACGTTGGCACCTGCCGCCCAGCAAACAGGGGATGTACCACCAACACCACCACCACCACCTCCGTCACCAAGCGTCTCAACCATGTCACACGCCAGCGTTCAGCTCTCCATCTCACAAACATTTGATAGAAAGCGTAAATTCCCACCTAGCCACCCTCGATCCCTGGCCCTGAATGCCAGCATTTCTAAACTACTGGCCTATGAAATGCTGTCATTTAGGCTGGTGGACACAGACAGCTTCAAACAGCTCATGTCGCTTGCTGTCCCACAGTATGTTGTTCCCAGCCGGCACTACTTCTCCAAGAGAGCCGTGCCTTCCCTGCACAACCAAGTATCCGATAAAATCAAGTGTGCACTGCGCAACGCCATCTGTGGCAAGGTCCACCTAACCACAGATACGTGGACCAGTAAGCACGGCCAGGGACGCTATATCTCCCTAACTGCACACTGGGTAAATGTAGTGGCAGCTGGGCCCCAGGCGGAGAGCTGTTTGGCGCACGTCCTTCCGCCGCCAAGGATCGCAGGGCAACATTCTTTGCCTCCTGTTGCCACCTCCTCCTTCTCGGCTTCCTCCTCCTCTTCTTCCACCTGCTCATCCAGTCAGCCACACACCTTCACCACCAACTTCAGCACAGCCCGGGGTAAACGTCAGCAGGCCATTCTGAAACTCATATGTTTGGGGGACAGGCCCCACACCGCACAGGAGTTGTGGCGGGGTATAGAACAACAGACCGACGAGTGGTTGCTGCCGGTGAGCCTCAAGCCCGGCCTGGTGGTGTGTGATAATGGGCGAAATCTCGTTGCAGCTCTGGGACTAGCCAATTTGACGCACATCCCTTGCTTGGCGCATGTGCTGAATTTGGTGGTGCAGAAGTTCATTCACAACTACCCCGACATGTCAGAGCTGCTGCATAAAGTGCGGGCCGTCTGTTCGCGCTTCCGGCGTTCACATCCTGCCGCTGCTCGCCTGTCTGCGCTACAGCGTAACTTCGGCCTTCCCGCTCACCGCCTCATATGCGACGTGCCCACCAGGTGGAACTCCACCTTGCACATGCTGGACAGACTGTGCGAGCAGCAGCAGGCCATAGTGGAGTTTCAGCTGCAGCACGCACGGGTCAGTCGCACTACAGAACAGCACCACTTCACCACCAATGACTGGGCCTCCATGCGAGACCTGTGTGCCCTGTTGCGCTGTTTCGAGTACTCCACCAACATGGCCAGTGGCGATGACACCGTTATCAGCGTTACAATACCACTTCTATGTCTCCTTGAGAAAACACTTAGGGCGATGATGGAAGAGGAGGTGGCCCAGGAGGAGGAGGAGGAGGAGGAAGAGGGGTCATTTTTAGCACTTTCAGGCCAGTCTCTTCGAAGTGACTCAGAGGGAGGTTTTTGGCAACAGCAGAGGCCAGGTACAAATGTGGCCAGCCAGGGCCCACTACTGGAGGACGAGGAGGACGAGGATGAGGAGGAGGTGGAGGAGGATGAGGATGAAGCATGGTCACAGCGGGGTGGCACCCAACGCAGCTCGGGTCCATCACTGGTGCGTGGCTGGGGGGAAAGGCAGGACGATGACGATACGCCTCCCACAGAGGACAGCTTGTCCTTACCCCTGGGCAGCCTGGCACACATGAGCGACTACATGCTGCAGTGCCTGCGCAACGACAGCAGAGTTGCCCACATTTTAACCTGTGCGGACTACTGGGTTGCCACCCTGCTGGATCCACGCTACAAAGACAATGTGCCCACCTTACTTCCTGCACTGGAGCGTGATAGGAAGATGCGCGAGTACAAGCGCACGTTGGTAGACGCGCTACTGAGAGCATTCCCAAATGTCACAGGGGAACAAGTGGAAGCCCAAGGCCAAGGCAGAGGAGGAGCAAGAGGTCGCCAAGGCAGCTGTGTCACGGCCAGCTCCTCTGAGGGCAGGGTTAGCATGGCAGAGATGTGGAAAACTTTTGTCAACACGCCACAGCTAACTGCACCACCACCTGATACGCAACGTGTTAGCAGGAGGCAACATTTCACTAACATGGTGGAACAGTACGTGTGCACACCCCTCCACGTACTGACTGATGGTTCGGCCCCATTCAACTTCTGGGTCTCTAAATTGTCCACGTGGCCAGAGCTAGCCTTTTATGCCTTGGAGGTGCTGGCCTGCCCGGCAGCCAGCGTTTTGTCTGAACGTGTATTCAGCACGGCAGGGGGCGTCATTACAGACAAACGCAGCCGCCTGTCTACAGCCAATGTGGACAAGCTGACGTTCATAAAAATGAACCAGGCATGGATCCCACAGGACCTGTCCGTCCCTTGTCCAGATTAGACATTAACTACCTCCCCATAACCATATATTATTGGACTCCAGGGCACTTCCTCATTCAATCCTATTTTTATTTTCATTTTACCATTATATTGCGATGCTACCCAAAGTTGAATGAACCTCTCCTCTGCCTGTGTGCTAGGCCTAAATATATGCCAATGGACTGTTGCAGTGGTGGCTGACATGAAGCCTGATTCTCTGCTATGACATGCAGACTAATTCTCTGCTGACATGAAGCCAGATTGTCTGTTACGGGACCTCTCTCCTCTGCCTGGGTGCTGGGCCTAAATTTATGACAATGGACTGTTGCAGTGGTGGCTGACGTGAAGCCTGATTCTCTGCTATGACATGCAGACTGATTCTCTGCTGACATGAAGCCAGATCCTCTGTTACGGGACCTCTCTCCTCTGCCTGGGTGCTGGGCCTAAATTTATGACAATGGACTGTTGCAGTGGTGGCTGACGTGAAGCCTGATTCTCTGCTATGACATGCAGACTGATTCTCTGCTGACATGAAGCCAGATCCTCTGTTACGGGACCTCTCTCCTCTGCCTGGGTGCTGGGCCTGAATATATGCCAATGGACTGTTGCAGTGGTGGGTGACGTGAAGCCTCATTCTCTGCTATGACATGCAGACTAATTCTCTGCTGACATGAAGCCAGATTGTCTGTTACGGGACCTTTCTCCTCTGCCTGGGTTCTGGGCCTAAATTTATGAAAATTGACTCTTACAGTGGTGGGTGACGTGAAGCCTGATTCTCTGCTATGATATGAAGACTGATTCTCTGCTGACATGAAGCCAGATTGTCTGTTACGGGACCTTTCTCCTCTGCCTGGGTTCTGGGCCTAAATTTATGAAAATTGACTCTTACAGTGGTGGGTGACGTGAAGCCTGATTCTCTGCTATGATATGAAGACTGATTCTCTGCTGACATGAAGCCAGATTGTCTGTTACGGGACCTTTCTCCTCTGCCTGGGTTCTGGGCCTAAATTTATGAAAATTGACTCTTACAGTGGTGGGTGACGTGAAGCCTGATTCTCTGCTATGATATGAAGACTGATTCTCTGCTGACATGAAGCCAGATTGTCTGTTACGGGACCTTTCTCCTCTGCCTGGGTTCTGGGCCTAAATTTATGAAAATTGACTCTTACAGTGGTGGGTGACGTGAAGCCTGATTCTCTGCTATGATATGAAGACTGATTCTCTGCTGACATGAAGCCAGATTGTCTGTTACGGGACCTTTCTCCTCTGCCTGGGTTCTGGGCCTAAATTTATGAAAATTGACTCTTACAGTGGTGGGTGACGTGAAGCCTGATTCTCTGCTATGATATGAAGACTGATTCTCTGCTGACATGAAGCCAGATTGTCTGTTACGGGACCTTTCTCCTCTGCCTGGGTTCTGGGCCTAAATTTATGAAAATTGACTCTTACAGTGGTGGGTGACGTGAAGCCTGATTCTCTGCTATGATATGAAGACTGATTCTCTGCTGACATGAAGCCAGATTGTCTGTTACGGGACCTTTCTCCTCTGCCTGGGTTCTGGGCCTAAATTTATGAAAATTGACTCTTACAGTGGTGGGTGACGTGAAGCCTGATTCTCTGCTATGATATGAAGACTGATTCTCTGCTGACATGAAGCCAGATTGTCTGTTACGGGACCTTTCTCCTCTGCCTGGGTTCTGGGCCTAAATTTATGAAAATTGACTCTTACAGTGGTGGGTGACGTGAAGCCTGATTCTCTGCTATGATATGAAGACTGATTCTCTGCTGACATGAAGACAGATTCTCTGTTACGGGACCTCTCTCCTCTGCCTGTGTGTGTGCTGGGCCTAAATATATGCCAATGGACTGTTGCAGTGGTGGCTGACGTGAAGCCTCATTCTCTGCTATGACATGCAGACTAATTCTCTGCTGACATGAAGACAGATTCTCTGTTACGGGACCTCTCTCCTCTGCCTGTGTGTGTGCTGGGCCTAAATATATGCCAATGGACTGTTGCAGTGGTGGCTGACGTGAAGCCTCATTCTCTGCTATGACATGCAGACTAATTCTCTGCTGACATGAAGCCAGATTGTCTGTTACGGGACCTCTCTCCTCTGCCTGTGTGTGTGCTGGGCCTAAATATATGCCAATGGACTGTTGCAGTGGTGGCTGACGTGAAGCCTCATTCTCTGCTATGACATGCAGACTAATTCTCTGCTGACATGAAGACAGATTCTCTGTTACGGGACCTCCCTCCTCTGCCTGGGTGCTGGGCCTAAATATATGCCAATGGACTGTTGCAGTGGTGGCTGACGTGAAGCCTCATTCTCTGCTATGACATGCAGACTAATTCTCTGCTGACATGAAGACAGATTCTCTGTTACGGGACCTCTCTCCTCTGCCTGGGTGCCGGGGCCTAAATATCTGAGAATGGACTGTTCCAGTGGTGGGTGACGGGAAGCCAGATTCTCTGCTATGGAACCTCTCTCCAATTGATTTTGGTTAATTTTTATTTATTTAATTTTTATTTTAATTCATTTCCCTATCCACATTTGTTTGCAGGGGATTTACCTACATGTTGCTGCCTTTTGCAGCCCTCTAGCTCTTTCCTGGGCTGTTTTACAGCCTTTTTAGTGCCGAAAAGTTCGGGTCCCCATTGACTTCAATGGGGTTCGGGTTCGGGACGAAGTTCGGATCGGGTTCGGATCCCGAACCCGAACATTTCCGGGATGTTCGGCCGAACTTCTCGAACCCGAACATCCAGGTGTTCGCTCAACTCTAGTCAAAAGTAAAAGAACAACAAAACAGAAATTTCTCAATATTTTTGTCAGTTTAAAATGTATTGATGGGCTTGTCTGTTAAAGGGCTGAAAGAGGCCGCTGCTGCATCTTTTCTTATTCTGAATTTTCAAACATGTTTATTTTTCTTTCAGTTATATAATGTGCAATATATCAAAGAACAAAGGAAAAGACTTCCCAACATTAAGGCATTTTCAATATTTTCATATTGTTTCCCATGTTTGTGAAATAAATGGCAACGGTATTGTCTGATGGATGCCATATGTCCACTGTGTTTGTCATCATAAGAAAGCAGACTTTTTTGACATCTTTTACTGGGTGGAGGGGGGGAGGCATCTAAGGAGAATATACATCATCTTCTCCTAGACAAGCCACTGACATCAATAGACTGGTTGAAAGTTGAATTAGATCCTTAACTATTAAACCGCTCTAAATTATTGGGTGCTTCTAGCGCTCTCAGGGACATTGTATTACAACGCATTACAGCTTGTGCATGTAAAATGGATAAACGACTGCTATGGTGTGCCGTATAAAGTATAGTGTCAACTGCTGGTCTCCTAAAGGTTTTTTGGGGGAGTTCAAAATTGATAAAGACCTACGGTAACTTCAGGATAGATCATCAATATTTGATTGGTGGTGCTGTACACTTATGATGCTAGGACTTATAGCCCAGCTGCCTGGGATGAGAAGGTCTGTGGCAAAACCGTATGCAATGATGGGGCAGTATAAAGTGATGTCTAGATGTATTAGAGCTGTTACTAATGAAGTCTAGGTGTCTAATTGAACCAGCCTATCAATTACAGTGGATATAAAAAGTCTACACACCCCTGTTAATATGTCAGGTTTCTGTGCTGTAAAAAAAAATTAGACAAAAATAAATAATTTCAGAACTTCTTCCACCTTTAATGTGACCTATAAACTGTACCACTCAATTGAAAAACAAACTATAATATTGTGGTTGCATATGTGTGCACACCCTCTTATAACTGGGGATGTAGCTGTGTTCAGAATTAAGCATTCACATCCAAAATCATGTTAAATAAGAGTCAGCATACACCTGCCATCTTTTAAAGTGCCTCTGATTAACCCCAAATAAAGTTCAGCTGCTCTAGTTGGTTTTTCCAAAGCAGAGGGATCTCATTGTTAAAAGGTATCAGTCAGGAGAAGGGTACAAAAGAACTTCCAAGGCATTAGATATACCATGGAAAACAGTGAAGACAGTCATCATCAAGTGGAGAAAATATGGCACAACAGTGACATTACCAAGAACTGGACATCCCTCCAAAATTAATGAAAAGACGAGAAGAAAACTGGTCAGCGAGGCTACCAAGAGGCCTACAGCAACATTAAAGGAGCTGCAGGAATATCTGGCAAGTACTGGCTGTGTGGTACATGTGACAACAATCTCCCGTATTCTTCATATGTCTGGGCTATGGGGTAGAGTGGCAAGACAAAAGCCTTTTCTTACAAAGAAAAACATCCAAGCCAGGCTACATTTTGCAAAAACCCATCTGAAGTCTCCCAAAAGCATGTGGGAAAAGGTGTTATGGTCTATAATTCCAAAAGATATGTTTGGCGCAAAAACAACACTGCACATCACCAAAAGAACACCATACCCACAGTGAAGCATGGTGGTGGCAGCATCATGCTTTGGGGCTGTTTTTCTTGAGCTGGAACTGTGACCTTAGTTAAGCTAGAGGGAATTATGAACAGTTCCTAATACCAGTCAATATTGGCACAAACCTTCAGGCTTCTGGTAGAAAGCTGAACATGAAGAGGAACTTCATCTTTCAGCATGACAACGACCCAAAGCAAACATACAAATCAACAAAGAAATGGCTTCACCAGAAGAAGATTAAAGTTTTGGAATGGCCCAGCCAGAGCTAAGACCTGAATCCGATTCAAAATCTGTGGGGTGATCTGAAGAGGGCTGTGCACAGGAGATGCTCTCGCAATCTGACAGATTTGGAGTGTTTTTGCAAAGAAGAGTGGGCAAATCTTGCCAAGTCAAAATGTGCCATGCTGATAGACTCATACCCAAAAAGACTGAGTGCTGTAATAAAATCAAAAGGTGCTTCAACAAAGTATTAGTTTAAGGGTGTGCACACTTATGCAACCATATTATTTTATTTTTATATTTTTTCTTCTCTCTACCTAAAAGATTTCAGCTTGTTTTTCAATTGAGTTGTACAGTTTATAGGTCACATTAAAGGTGGCAAAAGTTCTGAAATGTTTTATCTTTGTCTCATATTTTTTTTTTATATCCACTGTATATTTGGTTAATTGGTGGACTAAATAATGGTGCTACATTACATGTGGGTTACTGGCTGCGGGTAATGCTGTATACCTCTGCTGGAAGGCTATGAAATATGTCACTGCAATGATATGCAGTGGCATACCTTGCCCATTGGCTCCTATTATAAAAAAATATATTTTTGTAATATATATATATGTATATATAGTACTATACATTTATATAAATATATACTTTTGCAAGATTCCTCTGCTTAAAAGGCATAGTTGACTTGGTGTACCAATGGAGGCCAAAATGACCCTCTTTTGGCCTCCATCAAGTGAATGGTGTCCTAAGGCTCATCTGACATTCATACACTGCAGATTTATTTTTTGAAAAATTTTTTGCGACTGAAAATCAGTTCCATTCACCTGAATGGGACTTGCAGAAATCTATTCCAATGAATATAATTGATTTTCAGTTACAGAAAATTCTGCAACAAAATCTGCAGTATGTGAAGACGCCCTTATACCGGGAGCTTTCCAAATGTAAGGCCAAAAGAGACTTAAGGCTCCCGCTCAAAGGCGATTGTTGGGAAATAACCATTCCTTCCCGGCAAGCTCCTGCTCATCAGTGAAGGAGACCGCTGTTATTACATGCAGCGATCTCCTCCTCAGTATGGAGAGGAGTGATCACTAATGTCGTTGCTCTTCCCAATACAGGTTTTTTGTTTGCCGGCAGCAGAGCAAGTTTCCACAGCACGATCTGCTGCCGGCATACGGCATACATATTAGGACATCGTCAGACATCATCCACAACTCCATCCTCCGTCAGGCAAAACTCCATCAGCCCTCAGACATCAGACAAAACTCCGTCCTCCGTCAGGCAAAGCTCCATCAGACATCAGACAAAACTCCGTCCTCCGTCAGACAAAACTCCATCAGCCCTCAGACATCAGACAAAACTCCGTCCTCCGTCACCCAAAACTCCATCAGACCTCAGACATCAGACAAAACTCCGTCCTCCATCAGGCAAAACTCCATCAGACCTCAGACATCAGACAAAACTCCGTCCTCCGTCACCCAAAACTCCATCAGACCTCAGACATCAGACAAAACTCCGTCCTCCATCAGGCAAAACTCCATCAGACCTCAGACATCAGACAAAACTCCGTCCTCCGTCAGGCAAAACTCCATCAGACCTCAGACATCAGACAAAACTCCGTCCTCCGTCAGGCAAAACTCCATCAGACATCAGACAAAACTCTGTCCTCCGTCAGGCAAAACTCCATCAGACCTCAGACATCAGACAAAATTCCGTCCTCCGTCCCCCAAAACTCCATCAGACCTCAGACATCAGACAAAACTCTGTCCTCCATCACCCAAAACTCCATCAGACCTCAGACATCAGACAAAACTCTGTCCTCCGTCACCCAAAACTCCATCAGACCTCAGACATCAGACAAAACTCCGTCCTCCGTCAGGCAAAACTCCATCAGACCTCAGACATCAGCTAAAACTCCGTCAGACCTCAGACATCAGACAAAACTCCGTCCTCCCTAACTCAAAATACGCCCTACTACACACACTCTTCACCTGACGGAGCTGCTAGCTGCTGGAGAGGCAAAGGACCTGTGATGACGTCATGACCATGTGACGAGTCACGTGTGTGGGAGGGGTCAGATGTGCACAGCAGCTGGTAGAGTGTACAGAACAGTAGCCATCAAATAGAGCTCTGTACTAGAGATGTGTGTGTAACCTGCATGTTGCAGGCTGTGTACTGTGTTACAGAGATGTATGTGTAACCTGCATGTAGCAGAGCTGTGTACTGTGTTACAGAGATGTATGTGTAACCTGCAGGTAGCAGAGCTGTGTACTGTGTTACAGAGATGTATGTGTAAACTGCAGGTAGCAGATCTGTATGTGTAACCTGCAGGTAGCAGAGCTGTGTACTGTGTTACAGAGATGTATGTGTAACCTGCATGTAGCAGAGCTGTGTACTGTGTTACAGAGATGTACGTGTAACCTGCAGGTAGCAGAGCTGTGTACTGTGTAGCAGATCTGTATGTGTAACCTGCATGTAGCAGAGCTGTGTACTGTGTAGCAGAGCTGTATGTGTAACCTGCATGTAGCAGAGCTGTGAACTGTGTAGCAGAGCTGTATGTGTAACCTGCATGTAGCAGTGCTGTGTACTGTGTAGCAGAGCTGTATGTGTAACCTGCATGTAGCAGAGCTGTGTACTGTGTTACAGGGATGTATGTGCAACCTGCAGGTAGCAGTGTTGTGTACTGTGTAGCAGAGATGTGTACTGTGTTACAGAGATGTGTGTGTAGCCTGCATGTAGCAGAGCTGTGTACTGTGTATATAGAGCAGTGTGTGTAACAGCATGTAGCAGAGCTGTGTACTGTGTTACAGAGATGTGTGTGTAACCTGCATGTAGAAGTGCTGTGTACTGTGTAGCAGAGCTGTATGTGTAACCTGCATGTAGCAGAGCTGTGTACTGTGTTACATAGATGTATGTGTAACCTGCATGTAGCAGAGCTGTGTACTGTGTTACAGAGATGTATGTGTAACCTGCATGTAGCAGGCTGTGTACTGTGTTACAGGGATGTATGTGCAACCTGCATGTAGCAGAGCTGTGTACTGTGTATATAGAGCAGTTTGTCTAACCGCATGTAGCAGAGCTGTGTACTGTGTTACAGAGATGTGTGTGTAACCTGCATGTAGCAGTGCTGTGTACTGTGTAGCAGAGCTGTATGTGTAACCTGAATGTAGCAGAGCTGTGTACTGTGTAGCAGAGCTGTATGTGTAATCTGCATGTAGCAGAGCTGTGTGCTGTGTAGCGGTGCTGTATGTGTAACCTGCATGTAGCAGAGCTGTGTACTGTGCTACAGGGATGTATGTGCAACCTGCATGTAGCAGAGCTGTGTATTGTGTATATAGAGCAGTTTGTCTAACCGCATGTAGCAGAGCTGTGTACTGTGTTACAGAGATGTGTGTGTAACCTGGGAACTATAAAAAAGTGTAAAAAAAACCCATAAATATTCAGATCACCCCCCTTTTCCCAAAATTAAAATAAAAGACACATCATGGGTGTCGCAATGTGTAAAAACGCCCATTGTATAAAAATATATTCCCTATACGGCAAACAGCAAAACAGAAAAAAAAAAAGAGTCCAAATGTCCGATTCGACGTTTTTGGTCACTTCATTTGCTACAAAAATGTAAATAAAAAGTGATCAAAAAGTCTTAAACACTCCAGAATGCTATCAGTAAAAAGTTTAGATTGCCCCGCAAAAAATGAGCCACCATCCAGCTCTGTACACATAATTACAAAAAGGTTATGGGGCTCAAAATATGGCGACAAAAAAAATCGGATATATATTTTTTTTTTTATCACTATTAAAACGCAAGAAAAACTATACATATAAGGTATTGCCGGATTCCATCTGACCTGTAGAATAAAAGTAATCAGTCAGTTTTATCGCACATCGAATGTCGTAAATAAAAATCACGTAAAACTGTGGTGGAATTGCTTTTTTTTTTCAACAGGAAGAATGGGCAGTTTTACCATCTGAGAAAATAAAGAGCCTCATCCACAACTACTACAAAAGACTTCAAGCTGTCATTGATGTTAAAGGGGGCAATACATGTTATTAATAACTGGGGCGTGTAAACTTCTGATCAGGGTCATTTGGGGAGTTTGTGTTGTGATTATGATTTATAAAGAGTAAACACCGTTGTTTGACATAAATGGCTTCAGCCGACAACTAACCACGAGCGAGAGAGAAGTGTCCGTGTTATCAATCATATTCTCTAAACAATGGTTAAAGGGGTATTCTCATCTTAATGATCACTGGTAAATCTGGTAATGATTTGACAGTGATAATTTTTCTAAATACATTTTATTACCCAATTCCCATCCTTTTTTAGAAAATAAGTCCCCTCTTACCTGATGTTGTCTTTGGTCTCCCCTGGTCACGGCCACCTCTCCTGTCGAATCCAGCCGGGCCACGCTTGCGCAGAAGACGGAAAATTCTCTCCCGGCTGGGCCGCGCAATGTCCTGAACGCGCATGCCGCTGCACATGCGCCATGATGACTTCTTCCTGGCCAGTATAGTACAGAGCTGCGAATGCGCACGCCGACTCTGTACTATACAGGCCAGGAATAAGTCACCATGGCACATGCGCGGCGCTGTGCGCGTTCAGGACATTGCGCGGGAGAAGAATACAGGAAGTGAACATCACGCTCAAGGAAGGTAAGTATGAAAAAGGGAAGATGAGAATACCCCTTTAAGAAATCATAAATTCTGCAAGGGTATGTAAACTTATCAGCACAACTGTAAGTAGCTGTGTGATATAAATCTGTGGAATATGGGAAGCACAAGAGGATGTGCACCTTAAATCCCATCTTTGTAAGGCCTCTTGCACATGGTCGCTGTGTGCCTGTGGTCGAATTGTGGACCACATACGGCGGTTCCGCAATACACAGGGCACCAGCCGTGTGCATCCCGCATCCGTGATGTCGACCCATTCACTTGAACGGAACAGAAACACGGATCGGATCCCCACAGAAGCACTACAGAGTGCTGGTTCCGTGGTGTTTCTGGCCGTGCCTCCGCACAGCAAAAAAGTAGAACATATTCATGGACCCATTCAAGTTGAATAGGTCTGGATCTGTCCCGGCCGATGCACGCACGTTGCCCGTGCATTGGGGACTGCAAATTGCTGTCCCCAATGCACGGAATGGACCAACAACGTTCATGTCCAAGAGGCCTAACACTTGTGATCTGTGTGAAGCGGCATATATGCATTCATGTTGCATGTATTTATTAATTAGGGTTACCAATTCTGAGTAACTCGGAGTGACTTTTTTTTTTGTCGTCATATTTTGAGCTCTATAACTTTTTTGTAATTATGTGTACGGAGCTGGATGGGGGCTCATTTTTTGCGGGGCAATCTGAACTTTTCACTGATACCATTCTGGGGTGTTTAAGACTTTTTGATTACTTTTTATTTACATTTTTGTAGCAAATGAAGTGACCAAAAACGGCGAATCGGACATTTGGACTCTTTTTTTTCTTCTGTTTTGCCGTTTGCCGTATGGGGAATATATTTTTATACAATGGGTGTTTTTACACATTGCGACACCCATGATGTGTATTTTTTTAGTTCTTTTATTTTCATTTTGGGAAAAGGGGGGTGATCTGAATTTTTATGTTTTTTTTTACACTTTTTTATAGTTCCCAGGTTACACACACATCTCTGTTACACAGTAAAAAGCTCTGCTACATGCGGTTACACACACATCTCTGTAACACAGTACACAGCACTGCTACATGCAGGTTGCACATACATCCCTGTAACACAGTACACAGCCTGCTACATGCAGGTTACACATACAGCTCCGCTACACAGCACACAGCTCTGATACATGCAGATTACACATACAGCTCTGCTACACAGTACACAGCTCTGCTACATTCAGGTTACAAATACAGCTCTGCTACACAGTACACAGCACTGCTACATGCAGGTTACACATACAGCTCTGCTACACAGTACACAGCTCTGCTACATGCAGGTTACACATACAGCTCTGCTACACAGTACACAGCACTGCTACATGCAGGTTACACATACAGCACTGGCACACAGTACACAGCTGTGCTACATGCAGGTTACACATACAGCTCTGCTACACAGTACACAGCTCTGCTACATGCAGGTTACACATACAGATCTGCTACACAGTACACAGCTCTGCTACCTGCAGGTTACACATACATCTCTGTAACACAGTACACAGCTCTGCTACATGCAGGTTACACATACAGATCTACTACACAGTACACAGCTCTGCTACCTGCAGGTTACACATACAGATCTGCTACACAGTACACAGCTCTGCTACCTGCAGGTTACACATACAGATCTGCTACACAGTACACAGCTCTGCTACCTGCAGGTTACACATACATCTCTGTAACACAGTACACAGCTCTGCTACCTGCAGGTTACACATACAGATCTGCTACCTGCAGGTTACACATACATCTTTGTAACACAGTACACAGCTCTGCTACATGCAGGTTACACATACGGATCTGCTACCTGCAGGTTACACATACATCTCTGTAACACAGTACACAGCTCTGCTACCTGCAGGTTACACATACAGATCTGCTACCTGCAGGTTACACATACATCTCTGTAACACAGTACACAGCTCTGCTACATGCAGGTTACACATACATCTCTGTAACACAGTACACAGCTCTGCTACATGCAGGTTACACATACATCTCTGTAACACAGTACACAGCTCTGCTACCTGCAGGTTACACATACATCTCTAACACAGTACACAGCTCTGCTACCTGCAGGTTACACATACAGATCTGCTACCTGCAGGTTACACATACAACTCTAAAACACAGTACACAGCTCTGCTACATGCAGGTTACACACACATCTCTGTAACACAGTACACAGCACTGCTACATGCAGGTTACACACACATCTCTAGTACAGAGCTCTATTTGATGGCTACTGTTCTGTACACTCTACCAGCTGCTGTGCACATCTGACCCCTCCCACACACGTGACTCGTCACATGGTCATGACGTCATCACAGGTCCTTTGCCTCTCCAGCAGCTAGCAGCTCCGTCAGGTGAAGAGTGTGTGTAGTAGGGCGTATTTTGAGTTAGGGAGGACGGAGTTTTGGCTGATGCCTGATGGAGGACGGAGTTTTGTCTGATGTCTGAGGTCTGATGGAGTTTTGCCTGACGGAGGACGGAGTTTTGTCTGATGTCTGAGGTCTGATGGAGTTTTGCCTGACGGAGGACGGAGTTTTCTCTGATGTCTGAGGTCTGATGGAGTTTTGCCTGACGGAGGACGGAGTTTTGTCTGATGTCTGATGGAGTTTTTGCCTGATGGAGGACGGAGTTTTGTCTGATGTCTGAGGTCTGATGGAGTTTTGGGTGACGGAGGACGGAGTTTTGTCTGATGTCTGAGGTCTGATGGAGTTTTGCCTGACGGAGGACGGAGTTTTGTCTGATGTCTGAGGTCTGATGGAGTTTTGCCTGATGGAGGACGGAGTTTTGTCTGATGTCTGAGGTCTGATGGAGTTTTGGGTGACGGAGGACGGAGTTTTGTCTGATGTCTGAGGTCTGATGGAGTTTTGCCTGACGGAGGATGGAGTTTTGTCTGATGTCTGAGGGCTGATGGAGTTTTGCCTGACGGAGGATGGAGTTGTGGATGATGTCTGACGATGTCCTAATATGTATGCCGTACCGGCAAGTGCTGATGTAGCTAGAGGTAGGGCTACACATAGAATTTCTTTCCAGACAAAACTAGATCGAATTCTTTTGCCATCTGAAGCAAAATTTGAAGTAGACTAATAAAAAGTTGACTATTTTTATCTTGAAAATTTTACCCAAGGTACTAAAACTGGAACAGTTCTATATAACATCTTATTCTGACAGTTTTCTGCCCCAGAAAATAGCATAACTATCAGACATGTATTAAAGAGTACCTGTCAGTAAGAACAACCCTATTATACCAGGCATACTGTCTGTTAGGGTTGATCCTGATCATTTAAATGAGACCTGTCTTTTGAAAATTGGCTGTTGTATTCCTGAGAAAAAAGACTTTTATTCTTCAAGCGAATGAGGGCTTCAGTGCCCCAATGGAAGTAGCCAGCACTGGAAAGCTGAGGAGCTGAGGTGCACCAAGGGGCTAGGCTCTCAAGACACTACAGAACTCAGCAAGATCAACTCTACCAGTCACTATGTCTGGTTTAATAAGGTTGACCCTGCCGACACCTCCTTTTCTTCACCCACCAGTCAAGTTGCAACAAAGATGCCTTGTAAAATAAATCACGACCAAGAAGTCTCTCAAGTGTCAATGTAAATGCATCACTGCTGGTACAAAATCAAATATGAATACAATTAAAATATACAAAATAATTTCAGTTGATGCAGTAAACGTATTTGACGTCCAAAACTTTGTATCAAAATTGAACTTTTGAGTCCTAAAAATATGCAGCTATCTTTTTCTCATAGCTAATGTAACTACAAGAACTGGCTTGTAGTCACAAGTTCTCGTTTATTATAATTAGTGGTTTTTATTCATGTAAAAAGCCCAGATACATATTCTCAATGTATTTTTTCTGGCATGCGCAGCCTTCAGTTGGCAGATTTAGATAAACATTAACCCTAGAAACATTTTCTATATATGGAACATTCACTTACTCAGCCAAAAAATATAGTTAATAGGGACAATACGTTTTAATCCAGATTTCCTGCATAGTCTACAATAGAAGCAGAAACATTAAATTACTGTAACAAGCATGGATACAAGCTTCTTGTCACTACAAACATGTCCTGCTGTGAAAGACAAGGTTCTCATGGCTGACCAGGGGTGCACCACCAATGAGGCCAAGTGAGGCGATCGCCTCAGGCAGCACTAGGTAGGGGCAAGAGGGGGGCAGCGGAAGGGCCATGGGCAATGAGCGCCATTTCAGTTTTTGCCCTAGGCAGCAGAAAGGCTAGGTGCACCTCTGTGACTGACCTATAATCAAGGTCAGTGGAGATCACTGGTCAGACCTGTGTGCCACTGCCCTCTTTCTCCACACCACACAAGGCCCAGGAACCAGCCTGTAGGTATCCAGTAGGCAAGAGGGGGGTATAATCCCTGAAGCTTATAGGGGAGGGTGCATGCTGTACTCGGCAATCGCTGGCAGTCCCATAGAGAATGAATGGAGCGGCATAGCATATGCTCGACCTGATGTTCCATACAGACTGGGAAATGGGGCACCCGTTTTTAACAGCAGTCAGATGGGTGCACTCCTGTCTAAATGGCAATTAAAACAGGCCAATTGATTTCAATGGGGTCCATCTGGCCGTGAAAATGTCTAAAAATAGGACATGTCCTATTTTTTGATGGTCATGATTCCATAGACTGTAATTGGTTCTGAAAATGGCTATCCCACGGCTGTTTTTCGCTGTCTTTTGGATGGGCCCTTAAATGTGGCATAACGCCTTTAAATTTCCTGGTGTCTAGTGTGGATGTGGAGTGATGTTTTAAAGGTCTCCACTCATCAACTTAATGTTTAACGTGAGTCATGTGACCAATGCAGCCAATAACTGGCCGCAACAGTGATGTGTCTCCCGTGCATTACGTGATCCAGTGACATGACGCAAATAAGTTGGAACCCAGCAGTGGGGGGCAGATAAATATGCTTCCCTCCACAGGTTAGGAGCCATGGTGGCATCTGTCTGCAAGGCCCCCCAGGATTAACAACCACATTAAGAGAAGAGGTTCTTAGAGCAGGCATTCTGACTATCCCCGTATGTCAGACAGCTTTTTTCCCAGTAGCTGACAACATGAAGAATAGTATACAGTACTCCTTGTGGAATGTGGATGGTTGTCCATGGTGGAGGCTATCAAGTGGTGGACAATGTGGCACTTGACTGGCTTCTCCTTTAATCCAACCTTGCCTATGATATCACTAGGTGAAATTAATATTTACCACCACTGTGGCCCACTGAAATATTTTAACAACTTTTTACTTGACATTCTAAGCCTGAAAGCAGTTCATGTATAAAAGGTTACCAATGTGTCTGGATTAAAGTTGTTCTGCAAAGAGGAACGGATCAAAATCTATCAGCAAGACACAGGCTTTGATCTTCCGGGAGATAAACCAATGCCAAAAGAGGCTGACAGCGGCATTTATCCCTTTCTACATTGAAATCAACATGCATGTTTGGCAATCTTATGTGCACTGTCAGCTGAACTTTAAACCAGATATTCTTACGATGGATTATATGGAGCTTACTAATTCATCTTTATAAGCTATAAGTGGCTAACCCCTTTAAAGGTGGTGTACCCAGTTATTAATTTTAGGGAGAAGGGAGAAAGTTATTTTTTCACATAAGTATTTGGATATTTGTTCTTACATGAAGTAATAATTAATAAACTGTTATGTTTTCACACAGGTTCCTTTAGACAAATATTATCAGGGCTGAATCCTTAGTAGCAGTATCATATAATGTATGCCTAACTTACAATACCCTGGATATATGCATTTGGTACACCAAAACACTTCCTGTTGTCCTTGGATTGGCTAGCACTGTTCAAAAAAATATCCAGAAAATTACATTGCATGATTTTTTAAATAATTAATTAGCATTTTATTGCATGAAATAAGTATTTGATCACTTACCAACAAGCAAAAATTCAGACTCTCACAGACCTGTTAGTTTTATTTTTAAGAAGCCCTCCTACTCTGCACTTATTACCTGTTTTAATTGCCCCTTTTTTAACTTGTTACCTGTATAAAAGACACCTGTCCACACAGTCAATCAATAACACTCCAACCTCTCCACCATGGCCAAGACCAAAGAGATGTCTAAGGACACTAAGAACAAAATTTTAGACCTGTACAAGGCTATGGTGGGCTACAGGACAATAGGCAAGCAGCTTGGTGAGAAGGCAACAACTGTTGGGGCAATTATAAGAAAATAGAAGAAACACAAGATGACTGTCAATCTTCCTCAATCTGGGGCTCCATGCAAGATTTCACCTTGTGGGCTAAGTATGATTCTGAGAAAGGTCAGGAATCAGCCCAGAACTACAGAGGAGGACCTGGTCAATGACCTGAAGAGAGCTGGGACCATAATCGTCATGTATTGAAATCCTGCAGGGCTCGCAAGGTCCCCCTGCTCAAGGCAGCACATGTCTAGGCACATTTGAAGTTAGCCAATGACCATATGGATGATCCAGAGGAGGCATGGGAGAAGGTCATGTGGTCAGATGAGATCAAAATAGAACTTTTTTGTATCAACTCCACTCGCTGTGTTTGGAGGAAGAAGAAGAATGAATACAACCCCAAGAACATCATCCCAACTGTGAAGCATGGGGGTGGAAACATCATACTTTGGGGGTGCTTTTCTGCAAATAGGACAGGACGACTGCACGTTTTGAAAGGAGGATGGATGGGACCATGGGAATCTGTGGATGACACATATAGCATAAGATGCCTCTGTACAGTGTCATCCACAGATCCCCATAACAGTGTCATCCACAGATCCCCCATAACACTGCCAGCCACATATCCCCCATAACAGTGTCATCCAGAGATCCCCCATAAGTGTAATCCACAGATCCCCCCATAGCAGTGTCATCCACAGATCCCCCCATAAGTGTCATACACAGACCCCCCTCCATAACAGTGTCATCCACAGATCCCTATAACAGTGTCATCCAGAGATCCCCCATAACAGTGCCATCCACAGATACCCCCATAGCAGTGTCATCCACAGATCCCCCCATAAGTGTCATCCACAGATCCCCCTCCATAACAGTGTCATCCACAGATCCCCCATAACAGTGCCATCCACAGATCATAATGATCTGATGCTCTCAGCATTACTTAATGCTATGAGCTTCAGGTACTTATGCACTAGGCCAGCAGCTGCGGGCGCTTTCCTGAATTCAGCCGTATCACTGCCCTCAGTATGGGGAAAGGGCAGTATTTTGTGTTGCACTGTGATATTTAGTTTTGCTAGGGAGGTATTTTGTGCTGCACCATACTGTTGCTGGCCCTACCTATTTCTGTTGGTCCTGCCTACTTGTAATGCCCCGCCTCCTGTCACTGGACACGCCTACAACTTGGGGCCACTTTTAGGTTTCTTTTCCAGGGCCACTTAAAGTTCCCAGTCCGCCCCTGGTAGTGTGTGTGGACACATAATCGTTGCCCGGCCCCCCTGCCGGCCGCTGGCGGCGGTGGCTGTGTAGCGGGTGCAGGGCAGGGAAACTCACCAGCTGAGTGCTGTGACGTCGGACTGTGCATCATGTGGTGCGCAGCGCCGGGGTGCTTTCTCCTCAGTCAGTGCCGGACCGCCCCCGGAGTCAGCGCCGACACCGCAGGTCAGTGTGGGAGAAAGAAGTGAAGGCCGGCCTGGCTGTCGCACCGCCGCTTAGGGGAATAGAAGGAGGCCTAGCCGGGGCTAAGAACTAGAGAGGGAGGGAGAGAAGTGTGAAAGAGCCAGCTGCCCAGAGAGGACAGCCAGTGAGTGAGTGAGCCTGCCTGCTTGGAATCAGTGAGTAATTACAGACAGAGCAGCAGGAGCCAGCAGCAGTGACAGTAAGTGCAGGAGCCAGCAGCAGTGACAGTAAGTGCAGGAGCCAGCAGCAGTGACTGTAAGTGCAGGAGCCAGCAGCAGTGACAGTAAGTGCAGGAGCCAGCAGCAGTGACAGTAAGTGCAGGAGCCAGCAGCAGTGACAGTAAGTGCAGGAGCCAGCAGCAGTGACAGTAAGTGCAGGAGCCAGCAGCAGTGACAGTAAGTGCAGGAGCCAACAGCAGTGACTGTAAGTGCAGGAGCCAGCAGCAGTGACTGTAAGTGCAGGAGCCAGCAGCAGTGACAGTAAGTGCAGGAGCCAGCAGCAGTGACAGTAAGTGCAGGAGCCAGCAGCAGTGACAGTAAGTGCAGGAGCCAGCAGCAGTGACAGTAAGTGCAGGAGCCAGCAGCAGTGACAGTAAGTGCAGGAGCCAGCAGCAGTGACAGTAAGTGCAGGAGCCAGCAGCAGTGACAGTAAGTGCAGGAGCCAACAGCAGTGACTGTAAGTGCAGGAGCCAGCAGCAGTGACAGTAAGTGCAGGAGCCAGCAGCAGTGACAGTAAGTGCAGGAGCCAGCAGCAGTGACAGTAAGTGCAGGAGCCAGCAGCAGTGACAGTAAGTGCAGGAGCCAGCAGCAGTGACAGTAAGTGCAGGAGCCAGCAGCAGTGACAGTAAGTGCAGGAGCCAACAGCAGTGACTGTAAGTGCAGGAGCCAGCAGCAGTGACAGTAAGTGCAGGAGCCAGCAGCAGTGACAGTAAGTGCAGGAGCCAGCAGCAGTGACAGTAAGAAGATCCAGTTAAATGACTTACTAGGTCATCTGAACTGTTGCTGGCTCCTGCAGTGCATAGTGCAGCTGGTGGACTGTCATAGTGTGTGGGGAACAAGGTTTAGAGACACTAAAGCTGCTGCCTTTTTCTTTATAGCAGTGGTCTCCAAACTGTGGACTTGTGGAGCTCCAGATATTGCAAAACTACAACTCCTGTTGGCTGTCCAGGCATGCTGGGAGTTGTAGTTTTGCAATATCTGGAGCTCCACAGTTTGGGGACCACTGCTCTATAGGCTAAAGCACCAGATGGGAGACTGACCACTGGGGCCCCCACCAATCCTGAGAATGGGACATAATTGTGCCTGGAGTGAATAGTGGGGATGCACCTGCGTGTCCACCACTCCATCCATTCCCTATGCATGTCTACATTCTCAGGATCGGCAGGGGTTGCAGCAGTCAGACTCCCACCTATCTGCTTGGTATACCATATACTATGGATATATATAACTTAATGAGATGGGAAAACCCCTTTAACCCCTTCCCGCTTCAGGACGTATGCATATGTCCTTGCAGCTGCAATGTTCACACAACTGGACGTATGCGTATGTCCTGCATTCTCAATGCACCTCGAGATCGGTGGAGAACCTGGCTGGTTGCCATGGCAACAGAAAGCCAGTGGATCTCACAAGCGAACTGTCAAAATATACTGACAGTTATACTATGCTGCAGTACAGATGGCCTCAGGCCCAGCTAGACTTGGCACACCTTTTGCACTTAGAATAACATTAAAGTGCAGAAACTCCTATGATGTCATACGCTCCAATTCACAAAATAGAATAAATCATCACTCAAAATAGAATTTAAGCAAATATCTTTATTTATTTAGTTGGGTAATTAAAGGCCGCAATGCTTATTACTTAACCAATTAATTATAATCTGGTTAATCCAATTTATTCTCAAATATAAATAAGTAAATATTTAAACCAATAAACCATATAACACTCAGTCCACTCAGAGAGTGACTTAACCCCCGTCAATAAGCAAAGCGACAAAATAAATAGGGAAGGGAGGGAGGGAACTTGAAAAATACTTACGTGAATGAGCCAAAATCGTTATTTTCTGTTCTTTTATAGGTTCTCAAACTGGCAGTTAAAGTGATCTCCAATCAAATTTGAAGATATCAGCGCAAGCACCCACAGCATCTGGGTTAACCCATTCTTCACATAGGTAAGTAAATAATATAATCAACATATTAACTGTAATGTTAGGTGCCATGTCATCATGGCTCACCACACTGAAATTATCAGTATGGTTCGCTCCATGATGTCATACGCTCCAATTCACAAAATAGAATAAATCATCACTCAAAATAGAATTTAAGCAAATATCTTTATTTATTTAGTTGGGTAATTAAAGGCCGCAATGCTTATTACTTAACCAATTAATTATAATCTGGTTAATCCAATTTATTCTCAAATATAAATAAGTAAATATTTAAACCAATAAACCATATAACACTCAGTCCACTCAGAGAGTGACTTAACCCCACAACGCCACATAAAAACAAGTGGCCCAATAAACATTGCAAGCCTTTAATAAAAACCATTATCAATTATGTTCTGCAAATCTGAAATGAATATATCACATCCAATATCAGAAAGCTGATCATCCTTTTCTTGGTAAAGTCCTCTAACGAATCCTTCTAATTCAACATGTCTGTAATTGCCATGACCAATTTCCTTCAAATAAATCTCCATTTTTTTATTAATTCTTTTCCTAATTGTTTCCAGAAAGGATAACTCAGAATTGAACCAAGAAAATTTTGGGATGATGTCAGAAAATACGAGTACAACACCATCAAGTAAGTAGCATATTTTACATAACAATTCTTTTAATTCATAAATTAACAAATGCGTTTTGATTTTTCCCAAATCAAACGAGCCAATATGTAAAATAAACAGGTCAGGTTTCGACATTTTTGAATATATAAGGCTGACATTCTTGAAGATATCAGAAATTTTAAGGTCAGCAAAGGAAAACCAGTTTATGGAAAATTCTGCTGAATAACCTAAATTAACAGTAGAATGTCTAAAAGCAGATCTTCTCTCAGCCAATTGAATCAGTTCATCCCCAAAAATCCATACAACTTTTGAAGGTCCTAAAATCAATAAACAACAAGGTTAGGCCGAATATAACATTTATAGCAATTGGACCTCCATCTACCAATACGTTTAATAACAGAACTATCTAAACCCAAATTGCTCTGCAAAGGTTGCAGCACCTATACGAAATGAATGTGCTGAAAGTTTATAATTTACGTAACCTAAATCATTGAGACATTTATGAAATACAAAATTGAATTGAAATTTAGACAAATGGGAACCATCAGTGTGGTTAAATAAAGCATTGGAGTCAGGTTTCCTTACCTGAAACCATCTAGTAATATTATCAACTGGACAAATAGATTTAATCGGATAACTCCTCAAACACAACCAAACTCCTTTACTAAATTGGTCAGTCTTGGATTTTTTGATATAAATCTTTAGAATATCACTATTCAAAATTATGTCTGTCATCAATAATGGGGGATTTGAGATTTTATTGTCTGCAGCAATCTCGCTTAATCTTAGAGCAGCAAAGAAAGCTATAGAAAATGCTGCAGAAAATAAATTGGTTTCATATTCCGAAGAACAAACTAATACTAAATTACATATGACCTTTTGTAACAATTCAATAGATAAAGGGCTGGTCTTAACATTGGGGACTGACTTTCTTTTGATACCTTTAATCATTTGTTTAATGATAAAATTATTCAGAATAGAGCTTTCGCCTTTTAATTTAAAGAAAAAAGAAATGCCCGATAATTTTTTAGAAATAGAATCGGCTTGTAAACCGTTGTTGTAAAGATATATAATAAATTTGATAAAATTCCCTAAATTAAAATCAATGTAAGAAATTTTTTGAGATATGCAGAAAAGCTTCCAATCCAACCATGCGGCAGAATATGCTGCCCATGTATTCTTGGCTAATGAACCAAAAATAAGTTCATTAGTTAATCCTCTGATATCTCCCAAAGATGAGTTGGACAAGGAATTCCCATTCGGGAAGCTCGAGGTGTCATTAAGAAGAATTCCTTGAAGCGCTGTCGGGACAAATAATCAGCAATATAATTAGTTTTCCCAGAAATAAATCTAGCTTTTATCCAAATGTTAAATTTTAGACATTGAAAAACTATCTTACGCAATAATGAAGAAACTAACGGAGACTTTGAAGTTAAACAGTTTATGGAAAAAACTACTCCCATATTGTCCGACCTTAGCAGAATTCTCTTATTCTGAAACACTGAGGACCAAATTGTTAGAGAAACTAGAACTGGAAATAATTCTAGAAAAACCAAATTTTTTGAGTACTTGTTATTAGTAATCCAATTTAAAGGCCAACGTTCGGCAGACCAAAAGTTGTCAAAATAAGCACCATATCCAATAGCACCAGACGCATCTGTATAAAGAGACAAGGTGTCTGAGCCAACAAACTCTTCCTGCCAAATGGTGTGACCGTTAAATTCACATAAAAATTGCAACCAAACTGAAATGTCATCCTTTAGTTGTTTGGTGATGCGAATATGGGATCGAGGTGAGGACTTACCTGATGTGGCAGCATACAATCTTTTAGAAAAGACCCTTCCCATGGGAATCACACGAGAAATAAAATTAAGAGAACCTAAAAGAGACTGAAGTTGTTTAAGCGTAATTTTTTCTTTTCCGGATATGAGAGTTAATTGTTGAACAGTATTCTGGATTTTTTCCATTGGTATGCTAAATTCCATTGTTACTGTATTTATATCTATGCCCAAAAACTTGAGATTCGTAGTAGGATAGACAGTTTTATCTACAGCTAATGGAATGCAGAAATATTTAGCTATACCAATGAATCTATTCAGAAGATTCATACAATCATCCGAATCTTCACGACCTATAAATAAAAAGTCATCGAGATAATGTAGTAAAAATCCACTACCTGAGTGAATATCCATAACCCAGTGTAGAAAAGTTGAAAACGCCTCAAAATAAAAGCAAGATAGGGTGAATCCCATGGGAAGGGCCATATCATAAAAGAATTTATCGAGAAAATAAAAACCCAAAGAATTATAACCGATGGGGTTTATAGGTAGTAGTCTGAAAGCAGATTTAATGTCAGCTTTGGCAAGAAGAGAATTGCGGCCTGCTTTTTGTAAAAAAGACAAAGCTTGATCAAATGAGGAGTATTTCACACTGGCTTTATTTTTTTCCATCTCATCGTTTAAGGAACTGAATTTAGGATAAGATAAATTGTGAATAAGACGAAAAGAATTTGGTTCTTTTTTAGGAACTAAAGCTAAAGGAGATATACGAAAATTCAAGAAGGGGGGAGAATCAAAGGGACCAGCAATCCTACCTGCCAAAATTTCAGATTCAATTTTTTCTTTAACAATGTCAATATTTTGTTTTACAGATAACGCATTTTCAACTAGAATGCAACCTGGACCCACAAATTCAGGTATGAAAAACCCATTGGTAAAACTGTCAATTAATAAATTAGCCATCTGAATGTTTGGGTAATGACCTAGCCACTGAATTATTCTTGGCAAATTCAGCGGAGTCACATTGTTTAAACGATTGAATTTCCTTGTTAGAAATTGGGAAGTGAATACCTTGTTTTTTAAAACATTTTGAGGCTGAATGAGAACCGGCACAGAAAGAACACTCGTGTCGGTATTTGCAATTATGTTGCCATCTGCAATGCGACTCGTTAAATGCGAAACAGATACCTTTTTTGACGTTAATGAAATTGGGTTGACGAAAAAGATTGTTTTTGTTAGGGAGCATTAAATTCAACCAAAGCCCGACATCTTTACTACCCCAATTTAGATTCGGATATACTGCAAGTTTCTGACGAAAGGATTCGTCATACAGACACCAACTCATTCCGCCAAAATTTCTATATGCCTCCAAAATAGTATCTACATGGTAAAATAAACCAGTACAAAGACTAGGAAATTTTTCACCCAAAACTGCTGCGTATATATTAAATGCTTGCAGCCAGTTAAAAAAGGATTTCTGGTGTAATTTTCTCTTTTCTTCAGAATCTGATTTTTTGTCTTTCAATAATTCACTTTTTAAATTCTCACTAGATGAAGGAAGAAGAGAAAAAATTTCAACATATTCTTTTCTCCAAATTTTTTCTTTCACGCTCAAGGGTAAATGAAACCCTAATGGAGAAATTTGACACGCCAGAACTTCTTTAACAGATGTCTCTTTTATACCTGAGTTAAATTCAAGCTCAGGAATTACTGCCATTTCAGGGTTAATATTGGACATTTTAGGTACATTAGTGAACGGTTGAATGGTTGAATTAGCAGCAGTCAGACTATTAAGGGTATTAACTTGACTGACATCTGCTAATCCAGACCAAACATTTTTTGGTGATTCATCCTTTTTAGATAGGTAAAGTAAAAATTCATCAAACAACTGAATCTTCAATTTAGAAGAATCAATGTCAAGTGAATTAATCTCTTGATTAATAGTGCCCTGCGGTTTGCAGTCACTTAAAAAGTTATAATTCAGCTCACCAGAAGCAGATGATGTAGGAGGATGATCAACTGTTGAAGCAGGTGATGGCTCCTGAGTGACAGTTGAATGCTGTTGAAAATGACGCCGTTGAATTTTCCTGCTGGCTCGGCTTGAAGATAAGTTGGTTTTCTTGGTCTTAGAAGGAGGCGCATATTGTGAAGGGGAATATGCCCTCTTGTCTCTCCGCTGACGTTTTTTAATCGGCGAGCGGGTCTCAGGTTTTTCGCGCATGCGCACAAAATTATCGCAGGGAGGATCGATCAGTTCGGCGCTCGCGCCAGGTACTGCACAGCAGACGGGATTAGAAGATAAAAGAAGCTCTTCTTGCTGGTCCGGTCCTTGCTGTAAGCACTTCCTCAGCCATTCTTCTCCCCCTTGGCTTTCTGCTCTGAAAATAAGTTGTTTCAACAGATCTTCCATGACACAGATGAACGCAGGTCTGTCTCTTGAAAAATACTTACGTGAATGAGCCAAAATCGTTATTTTCTGTTCTTTTATAGGTTCTCAAACTGGCAGTTAAAGTGATCTCCAATCAAATTTGAAGATATCAGCGCAAGCACCCACAGCATCTGGGTTAACCCATTCTTCACATAGGTAAGTAAATAATATAATCAACATATTAACTGTAATGTTAGGTGCCATGTCATCATGGCTCACCACACTGAAATTATCAGTATGGTTCGCTCCATCATTTTGACAGGAACCCCTGCTCTTATACTGTAAACAGGGATACGCTATTCAAATGTATATATATATTTTTGTATTAACTTTTTTTTTAAATCGTTGCTGAAGGTCCAAAGCACACAAGATAAAACCCTGTGACACAAACTCTTGTATCGTGAAAGGGCAGTGGGTGAGGCTCAGCTTCAGTGTGGTGGGCCCATAAGAGCTTGATGCCCCCCTGCAGAAAAGAAGGGAAGACTTCAAAGATATGTATAAAACTGAGGATAGTCCTTACTCAGTAGGTATTTAGGAGTAATATTTGCACACAATTTTCCACCATTTACTTTGTGCCTCTATTTTTGTTACAGATATTGTCTTAACCCCTTAACGAGCCATGATGTAAATACACATCATGGGGTCCTTAAGAGAGTATGGAGAGGGCTTGGGACTTGAGTCCGCTCCATACCCAGCGGCACCTGGCTGTTTTCAACAGCAGAGGGCTGTTGTTAATACCCGGAGCAGAGCAATCTCCGCTGTTGGCTATTAACCATGTAGATGCTGCTGTCAATACTGACAGAGGCATTTAAACTGCCCATGGCAGTCCTGTGTGTCAATCACCAGGCAGAGTGGCTTGATGTCAGCGGAGAGAGGCGCTGCGGACCCCTGGTCACTCTGGCACTGGTCACGGGGATGCTATAAAACATGTTTTGTTTTATTGGAAAGTATCAAACTGCGAAGTATTCAAACAAAGGTATACCTGGCATATGCTTGTTAACCCCTAATACACAGTGTTGCCAGTATAACCACTATAGATTAAAGGGGTATTCTCATCTTAATGATCACTGTTAAATCCTTGGCGTGTGCGTTCAGTCCAGCGCGCGGCCCGGCCGGGAGAAGACTTCAATCAAGATGGAACCCGCCCCCTGCCGAGTGACGAAACCAGGAAGTGGACAGCGTGCCGGGAGCAGGAAAGTATGAAACGGCGTGTTGAGAATACCCCTTTAAGTGACAGATACACTAGAAGTATTAACTACAATTGTTGTTCATTTTGTTTACTACGAGTTGCAGTAAAAACAAAAGCTAAAATTTGTATCTTGTGTTTATTTGTTTTCTTTAAAAGTTGCAGTAGGAGGTTATTGTTTTATTCATTATTTTTTCTGTTATTTTTCATAGGAATGCACTAAATATAATTTTTTAATACTAAGTACAAGTACTTCAGGTGCTCGCCGATAGCGATACTATCGGGTCATGCCATGTGACAAAGAGAAGAGGACTTACCTCTGGCACAGCCGGTAGATGCTGGAATTGGAGTAATGCAGCATACCCAGGCAGCTAGAACATGTTGAAATCTGAGTGATTATTTTTTTTTTTAAACCACAGAAAGCAGGACTTTTCTTCCCTGTTGTGGTTTTAGGTATTGGGTAAAGTATCGCAGCATTTCTAAGCGTACTTGTGTAAATGCATCGTTGTTATATCTGCCCCCCCCTACTTTTGTCCTGGCCCCCACTGTGCCCCCCCCCCAAAAAAAATGTGAAAGCTAGAGATGCCACTGCGCAGTATATATTAACTTTTTTATGGCTTTAGAAGAGATAATAACAGAAATTAGATTGTCCTTTAAATATTTTTCGAAAGCCACACAAATCTATTTGAACATGCTGTATAGGGTATTGCTGTATAAGGTATTTTGAAAAAGTGAGGTCGCTTTGGCAGATGAATACATACATTGGATATATGGCATAGTTAATGTTATATATATAATGTTATATGCAACTGAAGTGTTTACTTTTCACCTCTCATATATTACATTTTTTCCACTTATCCAACTTGTGTTCAAACTTCCATAATGGAAAGAGACTTTGTGGTCAATGCATTTATGTGTGAATTATTAGTTGGCGATTGGCAGTTTCAAGGCTAGTGCCAACTGTGTATGAAGGCTTTTCTCTGGCCGACTAGAAATAACAAATATATTGTCAGCAAAAAGCCTAATTATACATAGGAAATAGACTTGACGCAATCATGAGAGTCACTAATCTACAACGTAACTGACACTGAAATGGAGATACACCGAGCTGTGTGAGGCTTGGCTGGATGTCTACCCAGGATACATAATTCCCTGGTGCTAATCTGACAGCTTCAAACCATTTATTCCATTACAATATGAACCAGCAATGTAATTATATAAAATATATCAACACTTGTGCTTTTCAATACTTTGCTTTTTTGTTTTGTTTCTGGCGAAGTGGTGCCATATGGATGAAGAACCTAGAGAATGCTTCAAACATTTTAATACAGTTGGTCTTCATCATTTCAAGTCATACAGCTCCTACAAAGAGATAGGTGAGCCTTCTGTTGCTTAACTGTGAAATTCAAAGCCTTGACAACAGATAGAAAGTAGTAGTGGCAGAGACATATTGAATAGCATATGGCCTACATATTGGGGTAATTTTTGAAAGACCGGCATTATACACCAATCTGTCATATCCCCTGCACAGCTGGAGGAGAATGTACACTGTACTTCATTTATGATGAGATGCAGGCCTTGTGATAAATGAGGTGCATCCTCTGGCCGTCTGTGTACCTAGATGGAAGCCTGCTCCAGATTGTAACTGGAGTAAATTTCAATCCTTGTTTATGCCAGAAACCTGGTGTAAATGATAGTGAATGCACAAGGGGCAATGGCCATGCCCACACCCAGACACCACCCGACCACTCCCCACCAGGGTTTGTGACCTTTTGCCAGTTTGTGGCATGGAGAGCCATAAGAAATTTCCCCCATTATCCTAAAATAAAGCTTTAGATTGATAAGCTATAAAAGATAGCCAAGCAATGTTTGTACGTAAGTCAGGGGCAGTTCCTTAACATAGTGAAGCAGGGGCCGTCTGCTCCCTGCTTAATTGTTCAGCTGAGCTCTGGCGCTCCCGGCAGGCCGCACAACACGCTGCTGGCTGTGCCGTAGGAGCATTGAAAGCCTGGGAATCAGCCTCCTGCATACCAGCAGCATGATGTGTGTGTGTGGGAGCACGGCCTGAGGCTGGATGTGCCGATATTCAGTAAAGCAGGAAAGATTTTATTTTATTTTTTTCCTGGAGCTGGAGAGGGCACTGGCGACCAAAGGGTGGGGGCACAGGGAGGATATAACCACTGTGAAGGGGCACAAAAGTGGACATTACTGTAAGGGGGTACAAAGGTGGGCATAACTAGAGTGAAGGGCTAAAAGGAGGACATAACTAGTGTGAAGGGGCACAAAAGTGGGCATAACAATTGTGAGGGGGAACAAAAGTGGGCATAACTATTGTGAGGGGACATAACTACTGTGAAGGGGCCACAAGGTGGGCATAAATACTGTGAGGGCCACAAAGGTGGGCATAACTACTGTAGGGGAACAAGGTGGGCATACCTAGGGTGAGGGGGTACAAAGGTGAGCATAACTACTGTGAGGGGGCACAAAGGTGGGCATAACCACTGTGGAGTGACCACAAGGTGGGCATAACTATTGTGAAGGAAGCACAATTGTGAGCATTGGTACTGAGAGGGGGCACAATGGGGTTATTAGTATTGTGTGGTAGCACTAAGGGGAAATGCCCTAGATTACCCTGTTATACATCGGCATGGCTCAGTTTTACAGGGCAAGCACAGCGCCGCCTGCTGGGGAATCCACAGGGACAGTTACCAATCCTTCCTTATATGGATTATTCTTTTTTCTCTATTACCACAGTGACCTTTTTACGGACCCAGCGGACATCACGCCAATGCCAGCGACACCCTGGAACCAGCTGGTTCTTTAATTTATTGCAAAGTCTACCCTATGGTGGATTTTATTAGGTAAGTGGGACTGGGTGGGTATAGTTATGCATTGGGAGTTAGAGGAGAGGCTTAGTGTAAAAAAACAGTTTGCTTAACTTCTTCCTCTTTATGTAAATTTGAGGGGCACATTTGCAGGGGGGGGGGGGGGTATGAATCCTGAATCCTTGCCCCAGGTGCAGGCAGGAAAGCCTACAGTAGCTACCCCTCTGTCATGAGCAAAGAACATCACAACAGAAACATTTAAAGAGACATTCTATCCTGAAGTCTTAAGTCTCACACATGAATTTGGCTCTGGCATTTTCTTACCAGTAAAAAAAAATGCCAGAACAAGAGCAAGTGGTATTTGTTTTTTGCCAGCCACATTTTTAGAGAAACACCACCTAATTAAGAAAAATGGCAGGATTAAAAAAAAACATTTATGTCCCCTGTGTTTCATATTTCCCATAAACTGTCAGCTACCATCTTGGGCTGGTGTTTTCACTGCAAAAAAATAAATAAATAAAATGCTGCATAAAACAGGAAAGTGTAGAAAATGCTATTAAAACCTATGAATTGAAGCACCCTAAACTCCCTAAAGTTTGTACTTGTGATAAAAATAAATAATAAAAATAGAAAATAATAATAAATAAAAAAGCCCCAAAAAATTTGCAAGACTTTCTACATATTCAACAAACATTGGTCTGTCTTGACATAATGAATAATAAGCAGTGTTGAGAGGCTTAGCTAAGGTAAAGATGCTTTGTTCGGGGGCAGGACAAATTCACTTTATGCAAAGATTTCAGAAAGTACCTTCCACCCTAGTCGCTTGAAGTTTGGCATGAGAGCTGTTAAGTGAGCAATCATTCATTTAATTGGATCCCCCCATCCTCATTTATACCTACCATTCTTATTCATACATACACTTCTCTCTCCACCTCAGCCCATCCACATGTTTACTGTTCACTGAAGGGCCAATGGCCACTACTACTCACTTGTGAGAAGGTCTGCAGCTCTTCTTGCTCCATCCCTTACGTAAATATAAATGGCTGCCCGGCGCTTGATCTCTTTAAATAACTGCTGTCATCTACAGTACATGAAAGTGCTGACTGGTTACATTGGTCAGATGTCGCCAGGCTAAAATTGACTCTGATAACACATGGCACAGTGTTATCTCGTGACAATAGCCATTGCAATCCATTGAAAAAGTCAATTAACATTTTCTTGCCATTGTTTACTTAACGCGTCAACCATCAAGTTTAGATCGGCTGCATCTGTAGTCTATGTTTAAGTGCAAGAAGCTGCCCCATCCACAGTGTACTAAAAAAAATCTTCATTAAATGCCTGCAACTACAGTACAGCCTAAACAACAGAGTGCAATTGAGGAGAAAGCAGTGTCAAATTAGTTATACAGTACATGTAAAGACATAAAAAATTATTTTTTCCTCCCCTCAATTGCACCATAGGTGGCTACAGACTCCACTTTCCACCTTAACCAAGCACTGCCTTTGCTTGAGTAGAGTAGGGGTGGCTTTCTGCATGGGCAAGCTGCTGTACCTCCATGGCATAGTATGCTTAGAAGTAAGGTATGTGAGAAGTCAGGTCATTCTCCTAGATGTTACAAAAATTACTCTTTGTGGGTTTGAAGCCAGTATATGAATGTACTCTAGACTCTTGTTCTTTAGACTTATTTGTATTCTGTTTAAGGGGTTCTCTGGCCTGCAGATATTGATGGCCTATCTTCTGGTTAGATCATCAATATGAGATCCGTGGGTGTCAACACAAGGTATTCCCATCGATGAGCTGTTTTGGGCAGCCATGGCCTTGGAAGTTGTACCGGGTATGGAGCTGGACCTACGCAGCTCAACCCACTGCGTAGAGTCTTTGCTGGGGTACTGCATCTCAGCACCAATTCAAGACAGTTTCAGTAGGACGGAACAGTGTACAGAATGTTATGCTTCCACTGCATACATTGATCGGTGGCGGTGAGGCGTGTTGGACCCCTGCTGATCCGATATTGATGACCTATCCTGAGGATAGGCCATGAACATTTATAGTCTGAAGAACTCCAGTATGGAGTGGATCACAAAATTAGCAAAACAAAGGTTCTTCTCTGTGTTCTAGTATGGAGTGGATCACAATTTAGCAAAATTAGCTAATCAAGGATTGTTCACAGTACACTTAGACTTGTTCTTCCATAGCCATGAACAGTGCACCACGTACCGTACATCTATCCGATGACCCAAAAGTATATGCCCACATAATAACTCATGAGAATTTAGTTATTAGAATTTAGACTGCAACTATCCATCCCTCTGAGGGGTTGAAGAATTGCAGGGAGGTGAATGGGGTTACAGATTGGCTTCAAATCATCTTATATTTAAGCAAAAGCAAGACATCTCAGTGTGGGTTCGTTTGGCAGACCTTTGAGAATGACAAAACTTGAAGGAATTATACTACTGTATTTTCTTTGGAGATAAAGACGAGAACTCGTCACTCTGGCATTCTGAGAAAAACATAACAGCTTTGAACATTTCTAAATGGAATTGGCAAACCGTCAGAATGTGGACACATGTAACACAGACCAAAAAATTCTTGATTTATTGTTGAGATAATTGTCTTTCTTTGTTTAAAAAAAAGTCACTCTACATGTCAGATCTGTAACACCCAGCACCAAGTATGCTTCCCAACACTAGTCAGTTTCTTATCACAAAGAAGGGTTTAAACAAAATAAGTTGAACTTTAGCTGGAATTTTGTAGGATCAGGTTTTTTTTCTAATTATTATTATATAAAATGAAATGTGACAAAGATGTTTTTAAGCTGCATTGTTCTACCTTCCCTAGCATATGAAATCCAAACATTTTATACATTATTTTTTTAATTTCATTTTTTATCTGGTCAAACTGCAGGATTCTAGCCCTTATGTCAACTCCTCGATAATCAAACTCAAGAGTAATAAAACTTTGCATGTAAATGTGAAAATGTGTATTTAACAGACCAATATAGTCATACTACAGAACAATTAGGTTGACTTCTTCTTCCAGCGATCCATCTACGGTAGTATACAATGACATACAATATGGATCCTTGATATGGCAGCACATGGAGAGCCTACAGCTCTATAATATAGAACTGTGTGCTGTTGTTCAGGGTTGGTATTACCATATATTGTATATGAGATCTATCTATGCTAGAGGTTTTATATGGCAGCACATGCAACTTTAGATTGCTTTCTGTTGACCAGAAAATGGTGCAGACGGATTACAGATACTTGTCAAAAAGTAGATCTGCCATGTTGGATTTCTTCATGTGCTATAGTTGAAAACTCGCTCATGCTAAACAACAGATCTGCATCTTATCCACATAAGCCCAGACCAGGGCACATATCACAGTTGAGATTGATCAGTGAGTTGTCATTTTGACATATACTATAGTATTGACAACCAAAACAACAACCTTCACAGACCATCCATGAAAGAAGTCTTTGAGCCATCTGAAAACCCTAATTTATGGCCAACTCTAGGCTGAACTACAAAAATACTGAATTATAAATTTTCATATATTTTTCGAATTTCATGGTTGCATGTCTAGGTATTTTAGATTCCATTATTTTTTTTTAACTAAAAGGGTTATCTGGGAACTGATATTGATGACCTATCCTCAGGATAGTTCTTCAAAGTCAGATCGGAGGGCGTCTGACTCCTGGGATCCCCACCAATGCTTGGACCTCTTCCTAGGTCTTGTGACATCACTGTACATCGGTGACATGGTTTAGTTGCAGCTCAGCCCCATTCCAATCAATGGGTCTGAGCTGCAATGCCAAGCACAGACGCTATACAATGTACGGCGTTGTGCTTGCTAAGCTGCCATAGGGGAAGCCGCAGTGCTCACCAGAGTGCCGGGACTTGGACTGCTGCCGATGTGATATTTATGACCCATCCTGAGGATCGGTCTTTAATATTATTTCCCAGATAACCCCTTAAACTTAGCATAAAAAGACAGCCTTAAAATTCATATACTACATTATACTGTAGTTCTACAGTATCGCAAGAGCTGTGATGGGGCTATCTAAAAAGGGTTATGGAATCACATATTAGTGCTATGCAAATGTTACTCATCATTCAATCAGTATCCCTGGATGGGTATGTCATTGTCATAAAAGCTAACAAACAGACTGAATGGTGAATTTTGGATTAGGCTATGGGATAGGAATGAGAGGAGTGTGCTATATTATCCTTGGCTTATTTTTATATGTTAAGTCTGGTAAGATGTACAGTACAGTGCAATCTGTGGTAAAGAATAGGTCTTACCACAAGTACATAGTTGTTCGATCTGTCATCCACTTTCCCAAATAGAAACTAAGCATATGTTAAATAAAATGGAATCTTGGATTAATCATCCAATAATATGACACAATAGAGTGATTCATTGAGCAGCACAAGATGACACCATTTTAATATATTTTCTACAGTGATCTGTTACATATGATTCACTTCACATACATGAAATATGAGATCCTTGTTAGGAGTCTTTGGTATAATGTACTGTCTAGAATTTGTCTGTTGTAATGTAAACTTTCAAGGTCAGCCCCTAATAACAAGGATATTGTAACATGGCGTAAAGTTCAATGTTCTTCTAATAAGAGCAGGTCTTACTGGAACACAACAGAACTGTCTGTTTAAATACAGGACCACCAGTAACTGAAGAGTGGCTCATAGACACCAGAAAATGAAGAATAGACCACTTGGTCACTAAGACAAGAAGAATATACAAGTAGGACACCAGGATATGAATAATATACCACTGGGTCACCAGGGTATGATAAATATACCACTGGGTCACCAGGGCAAGAAGAATATACTACTGTGTCGCCAATGGCATGCTATTTTTCCAAGCTTCCAACTTTCAGCATCTCGCATTGTATCAGTTAAACAACAGATCTGCGGGTAGGTCATCTGGATATGAATAGTATACCACTAGGTCACCAGGGTATGATGAATATACCACTGGGTCACAAGGGCAAGAAGAATATACTAAGCTTCCAACTCTCAACATCTCTCATTGTATCAGCTGGACAACAGATCTGCATCTTATCCACAGAAGCCCAGACCAGGGCACATATCACAGTTGTATCAGTTTACAAATCTTTCTGACTAAAGGTGGCCGCAGACATTAGCTATAAGTTGGTTGATGGTTAAACAGCAGATGGACAATCATCTGTTGAATGATTATTTCACAGACACGGTCATACACATTTTACCCCATTGATCAAACTGCCCATACACGTTTACTGAAACCAGGCAATGAACGAAAGATCTTTCTGTAAACCTTTGTTCAAAGAAAGTTCTTTTGTCCAACTATTTAAGGATAATATTAACCCCTTAGTAACCACCAATACGCCTCTTTACGACAGTGGCCTTAGGATGGGCCACTGCCTTTTTATGATGACCCGGTCTAAGCATGGCACAGGCCTCCTGCTCTAAAGGAAAAAGCACTCATCTCAGCTGTTTAATTTCTTAGATGCCAAGGTCAATAGTGCCTGTGGCATGTAAGTGGTTACAGAGGAATCCCATGAATGAGATTGTGGGGTGCTGATGTCTGTGCATGCAGGCTGTGGTCTAATGAAGGCCACAAGACTGCCTCCAGTGTGTCCCAGCAGGGCACACCTGTCTGACTTAGCCTACGGGTTGATGTCAGTATAGCACTGACAGTAAAAAACATTGCACTACATGAACAGTGCAGTGGATTTTAGAAGTGATCAAATGATCACATATTATAGCCTACGTATGAGACAATTAAATGGTTAACGAAAGTTTTATTTAAAAAATTCTATGTAAAAAAAACACCTTTTGTTCAGTGAAAAAATGTTTTTCAATGGAAACAATTGCAAAAATAAAATCTCCACATACAGTATTTGGTACCATGTTCGTAATGACCCACACTACACAATTATCATGTAATTATCCACTACCATGAACGCAAAAAACAAAATGCCAGAATCGCTAAATAAAAAGCAACCAAAAAGTGTTATGTACTGTAACCCAAAATGATACCCGCAAAAATCAAGCCCTCAACCAGCTCCGTAGAAAGACAAGTAAAAAGGTTAAGGGACTTGGGATCCGACGATGCACAAATATTTTCTTTAAAATATTTATTGTATAAAAGTGCTAAAACATAAAAAAAACTTGGTGTTTGGTGTTGCTGTAATCGTACTGACCCAGATAGTAGAGTTATCAAGTTTTTTATGCTGAAATATGAACACTGCAAAATTTTTGTTTCTTCCAACCCACCCCCACCCCCCACCAGAAATAGTTAATAAAAGTTATTTGTACCCAAAAATGACACCATTAAAAGCCTACTATTCTTCCCACAAAAACAAACCCTTGTATGGATACATTAATGGAAAAATAATTAATAAAAACAAGAAAGAAAACACATACATTTATATACAAATATATATTTTTTAATATTCTATAACTTTGTAAACTAATGGCAGAAAAGAAAGGTCAAAAGTGTTCCATGAAAAATGATATCAAATACATGTAGGTTTGCTCAGAAATTAATTAGTTACTCGCAGTTACTAAGAGAAGGTACAGTAGAACTTCTGTTAAAAACTTGAGGAAGATATAAATTACAATAGATACAGTAACTGTGTCTCCTTCCTTCTCTCCCTCCAGGCACAGCGACTACTGTATGTGTAAGGATATGTTCACATGTCTATGACAAGGCAGTCAGTGTTTTATCCATGAATATGTCCATGGAGGGTCTGTTGTTGGTCCGTGTGCCTATTTTTTGTCATTCATATACTGTATAAATTCAGAAAATCAATCTATTTATCTATTTCATGGCTATTTTTTCTATCTTTTTGTTTTAAAAAAGTTCTTACATAAATCAGGCAGTCGTTTCTTAAAGGGGTTGTCCGGGT
The DNA here is from genome assembly GCF_014858855.1 of Bufo gargarizans. Classification (NCBI taxonomy): domain Eukaryota; kingdom Metazoa; phylum Chordata; class Amphibia; order Anura; family Bufonidae; genus Bufo; species Bufo gargarizans. The sequence goes on along the minus strand of NW_025334170.1, from coordinate 122,609 downwards.
TCACCCCGGCAGCCCCCCTGAGCCTAGCATCGGAGCATCTCATCTAGATCGCGCAGGGCACGGGCTCTTTTGTTTTTAATAACACACTGCCGGGCGGTAACTTCCGCCCAGCAGTGTGTTCGGTGACGTCACCGGCTCTGAGGGGCGGGCTTTAGCTCTGCCCTAGCCGTTTTACTGGCTAGGGCAGAGCCAAATCCCGCCCATCAGTGCCGGTGACGTCACCGGGGTTCCTGTCAGCCCCATGGAGAGCCCGGTACGTCACCGGAACTCTGAAAAATGCCTTTGCCCTGCGCGATTTAGCGCAGGGCAAAGGAGAGCATCGGAGCATGAACTGCTCCGATGCTCATGTCAGGGGGGCTGCTGGAGTGAAAATGGAGGGCTGTCCAAGTTCAGCTCTGAACCTGGACAACCCCTTTAATCGAATTTTAAGAAATGTGCCCATTTCTAATAGCAACCAGTTGCTTTTTGGAAAACTAAAATAGCAACATACAATTGTTGCTGCTTATAAACAACGGTTCTATATATCTATTGCATTAGTTTAGATAAATCTTCCTTGAAATGGTTCAGTAAAGCAAATAGCATTTAAAAAAAAAAGTGTAAATGTAACTGAATGCAGACTATTTCTGTGTCCCCACAGTATTTCACTGAGCCAAGTGTGCAGATTTTGCAACAGCTTAGGGTATTGTGTTATGTACAGGTGATAGCTTAATCAGATATTCTTGCCATACATGTAAGTGCACTTGGATTGCTATTACCATTCTGATAAAATGCTGCACAGTGTCTTTAATGCATGCACTTCCCGTAAGATAAGTCGATGATAATTCAATTTCATGTTATACGACACAAACCTGAGATAGGAATTTAAGCCAAAAAACACAACCAGGAAACTACAAGTGAGTAAAGTGTGACCTTTTCTAAAGAAAGTATAGGATTTCAGTGCCAAAAACATTATTTTTAGCATGGCTTTTTTCCATAGCTCTAAAGTCGCTGCTCCCTCCTATAGCAAAACATGGCTTTGGAAATGAAGAATGCTAAGCCTTGTGAGTATATGTTGGTCTCAAAGCAGCCGTCAGATGGTAGTTAAGGCAGAAGTAATTATTGAGCTGTCTAACATATGTGCATATATGTGTCACTTACAAACATACTGTACATTAAACCTCGAAATAGCCAAAAGTGAATTTACTGCAGATAATCAATTGGCTATGCAGCCAACAAACGTGCGGGGAAGTACTTGCACTCACTGTAATGCCGTAGTCATGTTGGTTACTGGCATTACAGTGATTGACTGGCCGGAACGCGTCATCGGGTGCTATATACTGTAGCACCCGATGACACGTGGTTTGGCTCAGTCTTAGTCAGGGAGAGCTGCAGGAGAAGGGACAGATAGTGTATATGGCTGCAATATATATTATTAGCACAACCTGCACTAAATTGTGTGCAATTGTTTGACTTCTGCTGATAGTGACACAACCACTGCTACATCTGTTGTGCTACAGTTGCGCATCCTTATTATCTGTGACATTGAGCGCAATTGTTTGGCCGCTGCTGACAGTGACATTACCTGCGCTACATCTCCTGTATAACGTTTGCGCATCCTAAATATCTGTGACATTCAGTGTAATTTTTTCTTAGCCGCTGGTGACAGTGACATTACCTGCGTTTACTTGCAAGCATATATACCATTTAATATGCTCAAGGCGAGCAGTAAGGGACGGGGAAGTGGCCAGGCTGCTGATGGTGCACGCAGAGGCCGTGGCCTTGGGCGCGGTGAAACTGTGTCTGCTGCCAGATCACAAGAGACACACTGATCCACGATACCTAGCTTCATGTCTCAGTTTGCAGGGCGGCGCAGTACACCACTCTCGAAGTCACACCAGTTTGACCAGGTGATCAGTTGGATTGCAGCAGACAATGCTTCCAGTCGGTTAAGCACCACCCTGTCTTCCACAAAGTCCAGTCTCAGTAGCCAAGAGTCTGCTCAACAGAATACTCACCCTGATCCTCCTTCCTCCCACCATGGAGAGTCTTGGCAAACAAGTGATCCCACACTCGGATATTCTGAGGAGCTCTTTTCAGCGCCATTCCTTGATTTGGGCTTCTCGCCAAGCCCGCCTGAAGAGCGACATGAGGAGATCTTGTGCACTGATTCCCAAACTCAGAAGTCAGAAGAAGATCATGGTGGGAAACGGCAATTAGTGTTTCACAAGGTGGATAATGAAAATGAGACACAGTTGTCAATAAGTGAGGTTCTTGTTAGATTAACAAGTCAGAATGATAACCAGAGTGAGGAAGTGTAAAGGGAGGTGGTGGACGATGAAAACACTGACCCAACCTGGGAAGGTGGCAATCTCAACCTGAGAATGTGGGCCACCCCAAACAGGCCCGCAACTGTTCCCCGGAGAACCCCCTTGCGGCAATCTCCCTAGCTAAGTGGTAGGTGTTCCGCAGTCTGGCACTTTTTTGAGGAAAGTGTGAACGATAAAAGACTTGTAATTTGCAACCTGTGCCTTACCAAAACGAGCATGGGCGTGAACATTAGCAACCTCACCACCACCAGCATGATCCGCCACATGGCATCAAAGCACCCTAATAGGTGGGCCGAACGCCTGGGTCCACAATCAGTGTCTGCAGGTCACATCACTGCCTCCTCTTCCCGTGTGTCACGTGCTGGCCAATCCCCTGTCCAAGACGCAGGCACGCATGCCTCCCACCCTGCACCTGGACCTTCGCAAGCACCATCAGCTAGCACATCCACTTCTGGGTCCCAGCGCAGCGTACAGATGTACATACCCCAGGCCTTTGAACGAAAGCGCAAATACCCAGCCACCCACCCACAGGCCATAGCACTAAATAGGCACCTTTCCAAATTGCTGGCCCTGGAAATGTTGCCATTTAGGCTTGTGGACACTGAGGCTTTCCGCAGCCTGATGGTGGTGGCTGTCCTTCGTAACTCAGTGTCCAGCCACCACTATTTTTCCCCGTGTGTGTAATGACCGGCAACACGCACAGGGAGGAAAACAAGGAAAGCCCTGCCCAAGGGAGAGGGAAAGGTGGTGACCCCTAACTCACCTTGCAGCTGGCACCTGCCTGCCCTGACGTCCCTAGACGGGTTCCTCACCCGTGCGGCGATCACGTGCCTAAACCCTGGCTTTCCCTGAAATGAGCCCTAGATAATGAACGGGCCGGTGGGATCGCTAGTCCTCACCACTGCACTAAGAGGGAAACACCAGGGAGAGGACAGACAAACACAAACACAGACAAACACAAACACCCAGGTGGACGGCAACAATTGTCCACAAAGGTCCAACAGGGATCCGGAGGGTAGCGTTTTAAGGCAACACTCAGAGAACGCAGCAACACAGCTCCAGTGGGTCAGAATAGATGTCCAGGCAGGAAGCTCTATATCTGGCAACCAGAGAAGTGTGAGAGGGGAATATAAGGAGGATTGGGAGTGCTGGACAAGGAACAGCTGAGAGAAGGAGCTACGGATCCCTGAGTGAGCCAAAAGGGTTTGTAAAGCAAACCCAGAAAGCTACAATAAGGAAACTTCCCTATCTGACATAGAGCGTGCAGCCAACCGCTGCGACCTCCTGACCCCGGGTACAACGGAGTCAGGCGTGGCTCTTGACACCCTCGTGACAGTGTGCCGTCCCCGCCTTACACCAGCATGTGTCCCATAACATCACCTGTGCCCTGACCAACACAGTTATTGGGAAGGTCCACTTAGCGACTGACACATGGACAAGTGCTTTTGGCCAGGGACACTACATTTCCCTGACGGCACACTGGGTGAATGTTGTGGAGGTCGGGAGCGAGTCGTACCCTGGGATGGCATAGGTGCTACTGATGCCAAAGATTGCGGGCCCTACTTCCATCAGGATTGCCGCCACCACCTACATTAGTGGCTGCAACCCCCACTTCTCCTCCTCCACCTCCTCCTCCACTTCCACATCTGAATTATCATCTTGCAGCACCAGTCAGCCATAATTCAGTAGCTGGAAGCAGTGTAATACTGCAGTGGGAAAGCGGCAACAGGCTGTGCTGAAACTAATTTGCTTAGGTGACAAACAGCACACTGCCGCAGAGCTGTGGCAGGTAATGGCCGTAACTTGGTGGCGGCTTTGGAGCTCGGCAAGCTCACATACATACCATGCCTTGCCCACGTATTCAACTTAGTGGTTCAGCAGTTTCTCAAACCCCCACACAAATTTTGCCTGAGCTACTGGTGAAGGTGCTCCGCGTGTGTGCCCATTTCTGAAGGTCCTCTACAGCTGCCATCGGTCTGGCAACGCTGCAGCAGTGCTTGCAATTGCCAGCTAACAGACTTTTGTGCGACGTGAGCATGCGCTGGAACTCCACGTTCCACATGTTGGCCAGGCTTTGTAAACAGTAGTAGGCAGTAGTGGAATACCAGCTGCAACATGGTTGTTGCCTTTCCAATCAGCTTCCGCTCTTCACAAGCGACAAGTAGGCATGGATGTCTGACCTCTGTGAGGTTTTACGCAACTTTGAGGAATCAACACAGATGATGAACGGTGATGCTGCTATTCTCAGCGTGACCATTCTACTTTTGTGTCAGAAGCGCTCGCTGCTCACAATGAAAGTGCGTGCTTTGCATGTGGAAGAGGTGGAAATGGGGGAAGACAGTACACAGGGTGATAGCCAGACCACCCTCAATTCGTCTTCTCAGCACAAATTGGATGATGTTGAGGAGGAGGAGCAGGAGACGGTTGCCTCCGCTACAGAGGGACCCCCATAGCAGTTTTATTCCATCTGTTCAGCATAGATGGGCCGAAGAGGATGAGGAGATTGAGAGTCATCCTCCTGATGAAGACAGCGAAGTCTTGAAGTCTTGTCTGTTGGGACTTTGGCACACATGGCTGACTATGTTATGCTGCCTTTCCTGTGACCCTTGCATTATATGCATTTTGGTCAACACCGATTACTGATTGTTCACCCTTCTCAACCCCCGTTACAAAGAGAACTTCTCATCTCTCATTCCTGTGGTGGAGAGGACTAGCAAAATGGTGCAATACCAGAAGGTCCCTGTGGAGAAATTGCTCCTAAAATTTCCAGCTGACATTGCTGGCGGCAGAGTACGTAGTTCCTTGGGCAACCAAGGAGGGGAGACGAAAGGAACACACAGCAGTTCCAACAGAGGCAGAGCAATACTCTCCAAGGCCTGGGACAGTTTCATGACACCCCGCCAACACCCTCACCCTGTTGCGTGGCCTAGTGTCACAAGGAGGCAAAAGTTTTGGAAGATGGTGAAGTACGTAGCAGACTGTGTCAGCGTCCTCAGTGATCCCTCTGTGCATTACAACTATTGGGTTTCCAAGCTGGACACGTGGCACGAACTGGCGCTCTACGCCTTGGAGGTGCTGGCCTGCCCTGCCACCAGCGTTTTGTCATAGCGGGTATTTAGTGTTGCTGGGGGCATAATAACTGATAAGCGCATCCACCTGTCAACTGAAAATGCTGACAGGTTGACTCTTATCAAAATGAACAAGGCCTGGATTGCCCCTGACTTCTGTACTCCACCAGAGGAAAGTGGCTGAACATAAAGACACTTTCAATGTGGCTTTTATGGTGTATTGAATACACTGTATTCCCATGCACCCCTTCCACCACATAAAAGGGTATATGGTTCAATCTTCCTTTTCTCGTCCTCCTCCTCCTCCATTATATCAACATGCTTATTAAGCTGCCCTCGCTCCTAATGTTTTAGAGGGTCAGCTTAGCAGCAGACCCTCACCCCTAATGTTTTAGAGGGTCATCAGCAGGCCCTTACCCATAATGTTTTAGATGGTCAGATCAGCAGCAGGCCCTCGCCCCTAATGTTTTTGAGGGTCACCAGTAGGCCATCAATCATTATTTTTCAAGGGTGTGTATGATGCCCTCCTTTATGTGTAATAAAGAGTGTATTGGAGTGCCGATTCCTTTTAATTATTGGCAGCCCTATCACTTTATGAGTGTAGGAGTCCCACTACCTGTACAATTGTACCACAATGTGAATGAGGTCGTCCTTTATGTGATATACAGGTTATATCGGAGTGCCTCTTCCTTGTAATTTTTGGCAGCACTTGCACTTTATATACAAGTAAATATACAGAAAATAATGTTTCCTAACGATTTTTCCTCTAAAATCGATTTTATCTTTGTTTTTTTGCGTATTATTGTCAGTCTGTAAAAGTGGCGTACTACTCAGACAACATCGTTCTCATCAGCGACCTAGGAGTCCAAGATGCATCCAGACATCCTCCCCATGCTGTTCCTGACCATTTCAGCAGGGCCGTCTTTAATATTGATTGGACCCTGGGCAAGAATTTACTTGGGCTCCCTGGATCCCGCCTTCCCACACCCTAGCATGCCATAACGCCCTCCACCACAGCACACACACAAAAAAATATCTACACACCTTGTAGAGTAGTAAACTTTAATAATGGTGAGTGGCCACTAGAGGTGCTTCTTTGCAGTAATGTAAATGCCTTTTTTTCTAAAAGGGCAGTGTTTACATTAAAAAGCTTTCAGAGACATGCTATAGACACCAGAACTACTACGTTTAGCTGTTGTGGTTCTGATGACTATAGTGTCCCTTAACATAGAGAAGAAAAAAAAGAATCAGCACAAAAGTATCAAATAAAATGGCTGTATCATTATTCTAAAAATTAAAAAAGCACAACTTCTGACACAAATATATAGTATTTTGCAGATTCCTTTTTTTTTTTTTTACAATGTGCAAGTAGTACTGTACTACTAACCCCTCCATGGACCCCTACATACAGGGTAATACAGCACCACAGACCTCTTACATCCATTGACGTCTCTTTGATGTAGATGTTCTCTTTCCTCATCTTCTCTTTTCAGACCTTCAGACCAGACCACCATTTCTCAGCCATTTCTTGTCTCTGCAGTTTGACAAACAAAATTTTAGTTTACTACTTTTCCGTCATCCTCCCATCTTCTGGACAAATCATCCTGCCACCCCCAATACTGTGCCGCTGTGCTCCCCAATACTATACTGCAGAAACAGATAAACCCCCTGATAATAGTAGTACCATGCAGATAGTGCCCTTCAATAATTATTGGCATACAGTGCCCTAAAATAACTGCGCACAGCAAACAGTGCCCCTGACACTAATACTGTAAACATAACGTCCCCCAAAAATAACTGTGGTAAGTTGATACTGTGCCAAGGTGCCCCCACAGTAATAGTGCTCCCAAAAGTCCCACCAATAGGAATAATTCTCTGCTAGAGCACACATGGTAGTAATTGTGCACCTACAGTGCCCCGAACATGTCCCCACTGTGCCCCAAAAGTAATAATGCTCCCATAGTGCCCATATTAGTAATCATGTTCCCCATAGACCCCCAGTAGTAATAAAGCCCATCATAATGCCCCCCAGTAATAATAATTCTCCTTATAATGTGCCAGCGCAAAAAATACCCCCTTTAAATGCCCCCAGTTGAGCTAATGTCCCCATAGTGCCCCAAATGTGACAGTATAAAATACCACTATATAGTGCCCCCAGTAAATGCCCCCATAGTGCTCCTCTCCCCCTTCTTCCTAGTGCCCCTCATAATGTACCAGTATAAAATGCCTCATATATGGTGCTCCAATAGATGCCCTCAATGTCCCCAATAATTTGCAAGTATAAATTACCCCTTCTTAGTGCCTCTCATAAATGAGCCCATTGTACTCATCTCTCCCCTTCCCCATAGTACCCACCATAATGTGCCCCAGTATAAAATGCCCCTATACAGAATCCCCCATATAAAATACCCCTTCAGTAGAAGCCCCCCATAGTGTTCCTCTCACCCCTTCACCCATATAAAATACCCCTTCTTTGTGGCCTGAGTAGATGCCCCCATAGTGCCCCCAATAATGTGCCAGTAACAAGTATCCCCATAGATGCCCCCAATCATGTTCCAGTAACAAGTGCCCCCATATATGCCCCCCAATAATGTGCCAGTAACAAGTGCCTCACAGATGCCCCCCAATCATGTTCCAGTAACAGGTGCCCCCATAGATGCCCCCCAATCATGTTGGAATAACAAGTTCCAGTAAACAAGTGCCCCCACAGATGCGAGTAAGATGTGCCCCCATAGTTGCCCCCAATCATGTGCCAGTAACAAGTGCCCCCATAGATGCCCACCAATCATGTGCCAGTAACAAGTGCCTCATAGATGCCCCCCAATCATGTTCCAGTAACAGGTGCCCCCATAAATGCCCCCAATCATGTGACAGTAACAGTTGCCCCCATAGATGCCCCCCCCCGAACATGTGCCAGGAGTAGTACCATATAAAAAAAATAAACACTTATACTTACCTTCATCAGGCTGGCAGCGATGCGATGTAGGCCTTTTCCGGATGTGTCCCGCGCTGTATGGCTCAGGCGGCGCGATGGCGTCATCGCGCCACCTGCACCGGCCTCTGATACTCTGATATGGTCTAGTACCTACAGCCTATCAGAGGAACTGGGAAGGGAGATGCCTCTCCCTTCGCTGCCCCGTCGCAGCACTTCCATCTGTATCGCTGTCCTGAGGACGGCGATACAGCTGACTATGGAGATGAGCGCTTCCACAATGGAAGCGCTCATCTTCCTGTGCCCTTCCGCCGCCCCCCATGTCACCTGTGGCCAGCTGCCTTGCGCCCCTGAGAAGAAACTGGGCCTGGTACAGCTGCCCCTTTTGCCCCGCATTTCAGTGGTGTTTTCATCAATTTCTGACCTTTCCCTGTGAACCAGACACCCTCCCCCCTCTTCAGAGCAGGGGGAGCCTGGTGTAATGCTCTGGTTCTCCCATTGACTTCCATTGTGTTCTGTAGAGCACCCGAGCATCCCAAAGTGTTCTACTCGAGCACAAGAGCACCCGAGCACATTGGTGCTTAATCAACACTATTGTATAGTGAAGAACATAAACTGCAGACTTGCAGTTGTGTAGCCTACATCTTCAAAGTTTATGATGCGACATTGTCTCTTATTCAGCAGCACAGAAAACACATCACCTGTGACTTCACAAGAGGATTCCATTAAGTACAATACTTTATGGCTTTATGACTTTTTTGGCTCAAGTAATTTTTTCTTACTTGGAAAACTTAATGAATGCTACTCTTTTAAAGTTTATTATGCTGGAAGCCGAGTTTTACGACCGCGATTAACAACATGTCTTGGTGTTCAGGAATCTATAATGCTCAGTGTGTTACTCTTGTATAATTTAAGTCCACTGAATCAACTTGGAACATATACAGGTTCAGCAGATGTATTTCCTTATACAGTGGTATATACTGATGTTCATGGATATCACAGCTAGTACACATTCACGTCCAAATATACAGTTGAACTGAAAAAAGAGCCTTTCCAGCCAAACATTATTAATAAGTCAAAAACCAAACCAATGGCCGGTCTGATAACTACGGTATGTTTTACTTAGAGTAATTTCTGTCTTCTTATACAGTAATTGACTATTGGTAAAATATGCTGACAAAATGCCATTTTTTTTAAAGAAAATCTAAATGTCACAGCCAATATGGCTGAATTTCCTATTGTAACTTTTTGCAAAAATGTATCCTGCAATTGGATAAAAAATGCTGAGATCTCTATACATAAAGCCAACTGACCTACTAAAGCTTGTCACTTTTGCAAAACTTGCCACCGAAGACAAAGCTGGCTCAAACTGATGTACTGATATGGGGTCAAACTTTTGACATGTTATGGAAGTTTGTATTGTTGGTGGTCCATTGGATGGGACCTACAACAGGGGCTTTGCTGGGGTATCAAAAGATAAGGGGCCCAAGACCCAATGCATATGTGCCAAATTCTCGAAGTAACCATGCCAAAGTCCCTTTCCCCCCTCCCTTCAAACACTGTAGCACTGAAGACATGTTTTATTTGCTGGATAGACACTACCAAACATGCTTGACTATACAGTTCTACATCACAGGTAATGTGTCCTGTGATGTAAACATTCTCTTTCACCATCTTCTTTGTTAGGCCCATGGCAACTTCAGCCATGCCTCATCTCTGCAGAGTCTGGCATACAGACATCTTAAATTCCTCACTTTTCTACCATCATCCTACCCACACTAGTGTCCCAACAGAGTTATTCTGCTGCTACCCCCAACACTGTGCCCGATGTGCTCCCCAATGGCCTCAAATACTATACTGCACAAATTATACTGCCATACAGATAACATTAATGGTGTATTCCCATGTGATACAATAGGGGCATATCGCTAGGACCTACACTGAGAACGGGAGGGAAGCGCTCTCCTCAAAGTAGTGAATGGGAGCACACCGCACCTGCATGGCCACTGCTCCCATTAATTTATATGGGGCTGACAGAAATAGCAAGTCAACTGCACCAAGTCTACCACTCATGGGAGTGAAACTTTTCCTTAAAAACAAGAAATACTGTATTCTCTGTAATTGTACACAAGATTAGGATGGTTCAAGTCTAGTGGATAAGTGAAATTTCTTAAAATACTAATAATTATAGATGTATGTTAATTAGTGTTGAGCAAAAATATGAAAGCTTAGATTCGACTGCTTCGCCAAATTTCACAAAGAAATTTGCTTTGTGACAAATCACTTCATGACGAAGCGCCTTTCTTTGTAAGTAGCGGGCTCAATGACGATGAACAGCTATTCCCGACCCCCCATCATTGTGGCAAATCGAATTTTCGCTGAAATTAAGAACGAAGTCCACTTCGGATACTTCAAAGTTGCTCAACCCTAATGTTAATATAGGCTGGCATTGTCACTTACTCGCAGAGTAAATTAATTATTAAGAAAATAATATAATGATATATGTGTAGTAACAGAATTTATTAGAATGCATATTAACATCTTGTGGTATTACACAATTGTGTAATAAATTATGTTATTACACTTACATTATTTTTTTTATCATTTTCTTAGTAATTTATTCTGCCAGTAAGTGAGAGTGCAACCCTATATCAATATAATTTTGTTTTTCGTGATTATGGTTTTGGAAAATCAGTGGGCTAGAGCGCCAAAGGTTATCTATAGAGATGAGCGAATATCTAAAAAAGTATGCTGGTTTGCCAAATTTTCCAGAAAAATTTGGTTCGATCTGAATTTATTTGTGGCGAATAGCGTTCAAAAACATCAATTTTCTGGCTGCAGAGAGCCTTTATTGTGGTGTAGAACACTGTGCCTTGCAGTAACATTCATAGGGAGTCTGCTGTGGTAGTGAAACAATACTGTGAGTCAGTATGACATGCAGATGACAGGCATCACTCTTAGAATCACTGCACACTTCAAGGAGACCTATTCCTGATCCAAAAAACATTTAGGCCTCTGCCACTCCCCCCCTGCGCAGGGCCTGGCACTTCTCTGTCTGACATACTGTTAGATCAAATAAATAAATAGAAAGGAAATTAAAACACCCCAAAAAAGTCTGTAATTTTCTCACTTCACCACACAACGACTAATAAGCCCTTTTTTTCCACTAATACACGCCAAAGAAGGCCTTAGAACATATAACTGAACCGCTGCACGGCAAATAGGCCCTTACTTTTTTCCACTTATACACGCCACAAAAGGCTTTAGAACATATAACTGCCCCGCTGAACAGCAAATAATATTTCTATTTTTTTGCCACTAATACACACCAAAAAGGGCTTCAGAACATATAATTGCACTGCTGAACGGCAAATATATATTTTTTTGCCACTAATACATGCCAAAAACGGCTGTCATTTTCTCACTTCACCACACAACGGCAAATACTTTTTTTTTGTGCCACTAATACACGCCAAAAAAGGCTTTAGAACTTATAACTGCACCACTGAACAGCAATAGGCCCTTACTTTTTTCCACTTATACATGCCACAAAAGGCTTTAGAACATATAACTGCATGCAGAAAGACAAATAATATATATTATTTTGCCACTAATACACGCCAAAAAGAGCTGTAATTTTCTCATTTCACCACACAACGGCTAATAAGCCCTTTTTTCCCCACTAATACAAGCCAAAAAAGGCTTTAGAACATATAACTGCACCGCACAAGGGCAAATAAGATGTAGAAATATTTCCTTGCAATAAACCCTGTTAATGGCTGTATCAAACAGCACCTGCGCCCCAATAACAAGAACGGAATTTTGCTGGAATTGCAGACCTGTATAATGGCAATTTGGATCCCCAGTCAGTGCAGCAAGGTGTAATAGGATTGTTCCTATTTCCCAGGCTGTTAACTCCCCTACTGAACCCTCTTCTGCTTCAATACTGTGGAATGATTCCTCCCTATCCTTTCCCTGAACTTCTATACAGAAAAATAAAAGTTTTAAAGTCTTTCCTAGCACTGTGCCTAGCCCCTGCTGACGTCTTTCCCTGCACTCAATACACTGGGAAATGGCTGAATCCAAGATGGCTGAGGCTATTTATAGTGCTGTGACATCACAGGGTTGACTGGCTGCTGATTGGCTGCATGCAAGGCATTGTGTTGGTGATCCCTCATTCCCAGAGTTCCTTTCTCCATGTCCTCACACATGCAGCAGCCATCTTAGGAAAAAATGTGATTCGTTACCATGAAGCATGAGGAAATTTGGATTCTGTGCGAATCAAATTTTTCCTGAAATTCTGATCAAATTCCACTTTGTCAACTTCGATTCGCTCATCTCTAGTTATCTGTATATCAGAATTTGCTGATCTGACTGTATTGTTTATTGGATTACAAGAAAAAAGGACTGTCTCACCAGGAGAGAATAGTGTGTACACACCTCTCCCTGGGTACTGCTCAAGGTATAATCTACAAAAATCAGGAAAAGGGAAGCAGTAACCTAGTAAAACTTTACTTTTATTATACTAGATAAGAACTCCCATAACCGGGAGAATGAAAACCCCTTACAAACATAAAGAGACAGACAAGTGCAGGACCTAAACAAATATGCCACACGATCAGGGTCGGCGACACACTAAGCTAGGTTCTAACATGGGAGAGGGACCCAAACCATGATACTAGGTCTAACAAGAAACAATCCTCTAATTATGAACCACAGATCAGGGTAATGGAATGGTTAATATAATAAATTGGCCACGATATATTTACTAAGAAACCCCATGAATCATTAGGGGACATGGGGCTTAGTATTTAACTAAATCCTGGCTGCCTAACTGCTAAAGGGGGCATATGGCACAGCTCCGCAGAATAAGGCAAGTCTTATTACTACTGCAGCGAGGCGTATGGCGTTGCTCCACAGTATCACAATGCTCCTGGAGGGGCATATGGCAGATATCCAGGGAAGTGGGCACCGGACATGGCACGGACCCCGTGTTAGGTCACTAGGGCTGAATAGGTCAAGTAGGGGGCAACAGGGACAGATTTCTCTCCCTGGGTCTTTATTGGATTACAAATACAGAACTAAAATGAACTGTGATAACCTGTCACAGTGTTATCTCGTGACAGAAACCATTGCAAGCCATTTAGTTAATGTGTTGACCATTCTTTTTAGCTCTGCTACATCTGTACTCTCTATAAGGTCAGTGTGTGATGTATGATGGTTTGACTTCGATACTAGGGGGATAAAACTGAAAAATGATTTCACAAATAAAAACATGTACTGTAAATTGCATGAGACAGTAATAACCTAAAGCAATATATGTAATACATTTGAGACTTTGGCAGACTGAATGTTTTTACTGCCATTAGCCATTGGATAAAGTCTGTGCTCCTAGGATATTTCCCTAGACATCAGTCAACATAACAATGTACATTTTTATGAACTTACATTATGCATAGCATATATTACTAAAAATGTCTGTGCAACTGGCCAAACAGCGCATCCTATAAAGCCGCAGCTTTATCAGAATCATTAATTGTAGCTGTCATTTTCATGTATTTATTCCTGCATCATTATGTCTCCTTTGCTAAATGTATCCCATACATGTGTAATGTATAAAATGTATTGTGTTACAGTATATTTCTAGTTTATTTTCCTTTCCACAATCACTTTGTGATATTATGTATCCACAAATACAGGGTGGCATGACTTATTATACCTTTGGACTGCAGATATAAAGATAGTTTGAAGACTGAACTGCATATGGTGAAATGTTCTGGAAAGCATCATTTGTGGAATTCAGTTGTGTCACCAATCATATTAGGTATGTCATATAACATTTTTACATGAAGGCAATAGTGACATAATACAGATATGACTATAAAGATAATAACTTTTAAAGGGAACCTGTCACCAGGATTTTGTGTATAGAGCTGAGGACATGGGTTGCTAGATCGCCGCTAGCACATCCGCAATACCCAGTCCCCATAGCTCTGTGTGCTTTTATTGTGTATACAAACCAATTTGATGCATATGCAAATTAACCTGAGATGAGTCAGAGTTTGAAAATATGACTCTTCTCTGGTCACAAAAGTAAGATATGACTCTTTTATGTTAATTTGCATATTATCAAATCGTTTTTTTTACACAATAAAAGCACACAGAGCTATAGGGACTGGGTATTGCGGATGTGCTAGCGGCCATCTAGCAACCCATGTCCTCATCTCTATACCCAAAATCCTGGTGACAGGTTCCATTTAAAGGATTGATAAAAAGTAACAAACAAAAATGAAGAAGTTGTTCAGAGAAACCAATTAAAATAGCATAATGATAAGTAAAGAACGCCCATAATAAAGCCATGGTGCCCCTTTATACTTAGTCTATTAAAATAGGTAGGTGACACATAAGTGGATTACATTTTTTAACATTTCTAATGGATTAAATGCAAACTATGACCTGTACTCAAACAGAATCTAGAAGGACCAGATTATTACTTTTAGGGTGCATTCGCATAACCATATCCATTTCCACGGTCCGCAAATTGCGGCTCCACAATATACGGATGTGGTCCGTTTGCATCCCCATTGAAAAAATGCCTATTGGACAATAAGACACGTTCTATAATTTGCGGAGCAGGTACCCGGATGCCAAATTTGTTGCAGCCCCATAAAAATTTATGTGTCAGCATGCGATATGCAAAAATGCGGAATGATCATGGACCCAAAATGTGGTTGTGTGAATCCACCATTATCCTAAAAATGCCCATCTATTATCATATGATATTACAAACTCTATATCAAATCTGTCTTTGCCATACTATAGTTCAGAGATCCTTAGAAGGGCTGTCCGATCAACACAACAACTGTTCCATCGAAGCCACCCGGGCAATGAGATTTATGCCATGGGTACAAGTTCAGAAATTCAGTCACTAACTTGTTATTGCCATGGGAAGATGCAGGTGAAATGTAGTAGTACATGCCAGCTATTCAAATGAATGGCCAACACACTTAATACCATGGGACAAATCCATCAGAGTAACAGTTGCTCTTTATTAGCTCTCTGCCCTGGCCAATAGAAGTACTGAGTGGGGACCCATTTCTAATGGGTCATATGGAAAGGGTGTTATGCCATGCTTGATGTAAACAATAAAATCAGACAATATACACTCATCTAAAGAATTATTAGGAACACCTGTTCTATTTCTCATTAATGCGATTATCTAGTCAACCAATCACATGGCAGTTTCTTCAATGCATGTAGGGTTGTGGTCCTGGTCAAGACAATCTCCTGAACTCCAAACTGAATGTCAGAATGGGAAAGAAAGGTGGGCTACAACAGCAGAAGACCCCACCGGGTACCACTCATCTCCACTATAAATAGGAAAAAGAGGCTACAATTTGCACAAGCTCACCAAAATTGGACTGTTGAAGACTGGAAAAATGGTTTCTTGAACATGACAATGAATTCACTGTACTAAAATGGCCCCTACAGTCACCAGATCTCAACCCAATAGAGCATCTTTGGGATGTGGTGGAACAGGAGCTTTGTGCCCTTGATGTGCATCCCTCAAATCTCCATCAACTGCAAGATGCTATCCTATCAATATGGGCCAACATTTCTAAAGAATGCTATCAGCACCTTGTTGAATCAATGCCACGTAGAATTAAGGCAGTTCTGAAGGCAAAAAGGGGTCCAACACCGTATTAGTATGGTGTTCCTAATAATTCTTTAGATGAGTGTATAGTATATGACAATCTCTTCCTAAAAAAAGCTAGAACAAGCCCTTTACCTCACATACAGTAGATCCCGAGATCTCCCCTACTCATGGATGCAATTGCTCTGCTAGATTTAATTAAAGCTGTCCGCACAGGGGGTGTCCTTTCTGCTGCAGCTCTCTCCCTGTAACTGTCATAGCTTCTAACAGTAGATATGACTGGTGGCAGTTGAAGGATGGAACTGAGCACGTGCGACCACCTTAGTAAGTAAACGTGCACATTACTATACAGATTAAATACCAAGGCACCATTATAATAAAGAAAAGAAAATATCTGTGAGCTGGAACATTTTTGTACCAGAAAATAAATTACAAAAGTAACATTTAATGGTGGCACAACCACCTTCATAAATAAATAAAAAAAATATTACAATTTTAAAAAGTAATGGTGGCCAGATACCATCCATTCTTTAAAACACAAGAGGTTATTTTAGGTAGGGAGCTGCTGTACGTTTTGGATAGTATAAAAGTTCAAACCACTCAAATTAAAGGACCATCATCTCACAGATGATTCTTGGAAGGCTCTAGGAAATGTCTGGACCTGTAAACAATTATGGCAAATAAAATCCCTTGGATAATGTGGTTCTGTTAATAAAATAACAATTTGGAGACAAAAATCTCCACAGAGCAAGTGCTAATTATCCAACAGCTGTGTATGTCATTTATTTGGAAGGGAAGCAAACCAAGCATTGAGTAAATATCCACCCATCTTCCCATCATCTTCTCATAATTATACCCCATCCGTCGTCAGTGCTTTATGAGCTTCAGTAATTTTAAAACAAACACTCAGAAAGGTTTGGCTCGCCATGAATACGTTATGTTTTTTGTCTCTTTACCACTCACTGTGGTCTTAGAGATTACAAGCTAGTTCTAGTACTGATCATTAGACAATATGACCAAACAAACACTGCACAGAGGTATCGCTGTTACTGTGCCAATGATCTCCATGAAAAGTCTTCCCACAGCTGTCTCCTCCATGACACCCCATTTCCATTAATATATATTTGCCATACCGCAGCTGCAAAGGTCAAGGGTTGAAGAAAAATAATAAAGACATTATGTTTCTTTGGTATAAAAGATGATTGGGTATGTCACAGTCTGTAGTCTTCAACATGGAAGCTGTCGATGAGCTTCATCCACCTATATGCTGGTACTCACCTTCAAGCTAGGCTATGTTCAGACTGCTGTCCAGGGATCCACCAGAAAATCCATCACTGTAAGAATAATGCAGGATGTGGTGCCATTCTTGCCGTCAAAGATGGAAACCTTGGCTGAACCAACACTATGACCGCCAAACAGTGATGACTGATAAACCAACAGAGTCCCTGGAAAGACTTTGCCTGGATGCATATGTCATTGCTATACAGATTTGTAAATGATAAAGCCAATAAGAACTGTAATAAATGGACGTTTCAATTTCAAACACCTAAGACATGTCAGAAGATGTCATAGTGCGTTACAGTCTCATTGCAGTGAATTGGAGATTCCAACAACTTTTCAAGTTAGAAGGAGCACAACGATCTCTGGGGTCACAGGACTCAGACCTTCTTCTGGCATGTTTGACAGACATATAAGAATCACCCTTTTATGAAACTCCTGAACAGACTTCTTGGCAATAGAAGCAGACATGATGAGGACATATATAATTCCTGGGAATTTTTTTTACTTTTCACAGACCATGAGGCCTTGTTATATATCATTTGACAATTGCAGGCTATTGAGAAAGAAGACTAGAAGGGGCTTCAAAATACATCTAGAACACATCTAGAAGCTATACAGCGTTCCTAGTGGCTGATCCAACAGTACACCTTGAGGGTAACATACAGTGCTGAACCACCAAGGCATGATCAGGATTTTTTGTCAATTAATGTATTTGAGAAAAAAAAATTGACACCTTCAGTGCCAGTAATCTCTGAGTGGCCTACAACCATAGTAGTCTAATGGTATAGGACACATACTGTGTACTCGGCCTCTCTGCCATTTATCATTGGTGAGTCACCCAAAATTCTCTAATTTGACCATTACACCTGACTGTAGGCCTAACACTGTGAGCAGAGGATTCTCTGCTTTTCATTGGATTTATGGGGTACGTTTTCCATCCAAGCTTTGTGATCCAGAAGAGAAAGACTCAAAACAACATACTAATAAAGAAGAAGCCCAGAACAGTGTTAGGGTACCGTCACATGGTCAGGTTTCTGCATGCAGTTTTGGAAGCCAAAACCAGAAATGTATCATAAAATAAGAGAAAGTAGAAAGGCAATATGCAACTTCTTAAAAAAAATAAAAAATCTCTCCTGGTTTTGGCTTCCAAAACTGTATCAGGAAACCTGACCTTGTGACCATACCCTTACCTGTCTGCAAACTGGAATTTTTATCATTTCCAGAGCACACGGCTTAGTGGGAACAGTGATCTTTCTAGTTCATGAGAACAAAAAGGAGAATTTATTTCAATATGCCAGTCTTAATAAGAAGGGTGCTGGAGTACAGTCTACCAAATGCCACTCTGGTAACATCCTTTGATGCATTTCTCCCACAGAGTCAATGTATTAGGGTGCCATAACACATGACAGATTTTAGACGGGTTCGCACTCACATTATAACTTCTGTTATATATGACGGAATCCAAAACAGAAACCTTTAAGAGGCATTCCGCTCCGTCCTAATACGTGTCTATGGGCAGAAAAAAAGTCCTGTCGACAGTGTTGAGCGAATCAAAGTCAAACGAATTGACTTCAATCCGAATTTCAGGAAAAATTTGATTCTCCATGAAGATTTGATTCTCTCGCTTTGTGGTAACAAATTTATTTTTCCTGAAATGGTGGTAAAAAAATTCACTGACCTCATCCATTTGCTCGCGGAGAGGCCATCACGGCCATCTTGATTGAAGAAACCGCACCTGACCAGCGTGATGACGTCATCATGTCACCGCGCGCAGTATTTCAGCAGGTTTCTTCAATCAAGATGGATGCGACGGCCTCTCCGCGAGCAAACAAATAATTTGAGTATGTTTTTTTTAACCCTGTTTAACCCCTCAAAGGCTTCAATTTTAATGTCAGATGCTATGATCAGCAATAAATACAGCATCTGAGGGGTTCAATGATGGGGGGGCGGAGCGATCGCCGTTCTCATCATCGCGCCCACTAAAAACAATGCACTGCGATTCGTGACTGAGTAATTTGTAACAAATCAAATTTCTTTGTGAAATTTGGCGAAAGCTGCTGAACCATATTTTGGATAACTTTGCTCATCTCTAATATCTCTAATCCCTCTGAACATTTGTAATTACACAACCGTTAATGCCCAAATGAGCAAATCTAGCTTATGTTATCCTTTCGGCTAGCTACAAGTCTATGTTGTCACATATTTTTCATACAATTTCATGATCACTCACATAAAAGCAAGCAACCTTGAATTGGGTTTTCCAAGACTTAAAATATTAAAGGCCTCTCCTCAGAATAGGACTCATCAATATCATATCGGTGGAGGTCTGACAACCGACATCCCAACCAAACAGGTGTCCGAAAAGACAACTACTATGGCCTCTTCATAATTTACCAACACAGCGCTGTACACTGTATAGTGGCTGAGCTTGGTATTGCAGCTTAATCGCATTCCCTTGTATGGGGCTGAGCTGCAAAAAGGCCATGTAACAGGCCAAGTAAGAGACCTCAATGTTCACACAAGTGCTGTAGCCCCTTCCAGGAGCAGATTCGCTGATCATGCTGGCAGTTGGACCCCCGACGATCTGATATTGATGGCCTATTCGTGGCATAGGTCATCAACATTTAAGTCCATTTAAAGCTGAAGGATGTAAAAATATTTCAGAATAGATAAACACTGGTTGTATTGTAATTTGAAGTAAAGTAATGTTAAACAGACAGGGGCGGACTGGGAACTTAAAGTGGCCCTGGAAAAAAAAACTAAAGTGGCAGCTCCAAACTGACAGAAGTCAGGGCCAATATAAGTAGGCGGGGCAGAAATACTGCAGTGCAGCGCAAATTAGCGCCTCAGCAGAACCAAATATACAGCACAAAATGCTGCTGTTCCTGCTGCAGCATTCAAATCTATCACAGTCCTGAGGATGGCAATACAGCTGAATGCAGGAAGGCACTGTCTTCTGCCAGCCAGATGCACCTACCATTAATTAATGCTAAGAGCATCAGATCACTATGTATCAATTCAGCAACTGTTAGGCCTCTTTCACACTGGCATTGCGGGAAAATGTGCGGGTGCGTTACGGGAACACCCACGATTTTTCTGCATGAGTGCAAAACATTGTAATGCGATTTGCACTCGCGTGAAAAAAATCGCGCATGTTTGGTACCCAAAAATAATAATACAGAATGCATAATGCAAAAATAATAATACAGAATGCATAGTAAAATAGCGCTGGAGGGGTTAAAAAAATAAAAATAAAAATTTACCTTAGTCCACTTGTTTGCGTAGCCGGCATCTCCTTCTGTCTTCATCTTTGCTTTGTGTAGCAACAAGGACCTTTGGTGACGTCACAGTCATCACATGATCCATCACCATGGTAAAAGATCATGTGATGACTGTGACGTCACCAAAGGTCCTTGTTGCTACATAAAGCTAAGATCAAGACAGAAGGAGATGCCGGGCTACGCAAACAAGTGGACTAAGGTGAGTTAAATGATTTTTTTTTTTTTTTTAACCCCTCCAGCGCTATTTTACTTTGCATTCCGTATTCAGAATGCTATTATTTTCCCTTATAACCATGTTATAAGGGAAAATAATAATGATCGGGTCTCCATCCCGATCGTCTCCTAGCAACCGTGCGTGAAAATCGCACCGCATCCGCACTTGCTTGCGGATGCTTGCGATTTTCACGCAACCCCATTCATTTCTATGGGGCCTGCGTTACGTGAAAAATGCTGAATATAGAGGATGCTGCGATTTTCACGCAACGCACAAGTGATGTGTGAAAATCACCGCTCATGTGAACAGCCCCATAGAAATGAATGGGTCGGTATTCAGTGCGGGTGCAATGCGTTCAACTCGCGCATCGCATCCGCGCGGAATACTCGTCTGTGTGAAAGGGGACTTAGGAAGGCTTCGGGTGGCACCCCTGGAAATTTCCCTGTAGGGTCAATGGCCAGTTTGACCCTGTAAACATAAGTCAAAACCATTATACACTACTCACAAAAAGTTTGAGATATTTGGCTTTCGGGTGAAATTTATGGAAAACATAAAAAGTTCACGCTACAGTGATATGATATGATGAAAGTAGGGCATTTAAGTAGAAGCCTGCAATAGATTGAGATTTGTGAGCCTTCAAATAGTATATCTTGTCTGTTTCTAGCAGCATCCTGAACAGCAGATTTCACTTGAAAGTTCAGGAAATGGTGATTTCCTCATCTCAAACAATTTATTGAAACAAAAGCCACCAGCAGTGGTGGGTATATCCCCACAAAATATGTCACTGTCTTAATAACTTGTCATGTGGTCTTGAGCATCAATTACAGCTTCACAATGACGTCTCATGTTTTTCACAAGTCGACTTATTGTCTGCTGAGGCATGGCATCCCACTCTTCTTAAAGGGTGGCCCTCAGGTCATTGAGGTTCTGGTCAAGAGCCTCTACACGGTGACTCAGCTGATCCCATAGGTTTTTAATCCATGTGAGGTCCCCCATTCTACAGCAGCCATTCCCTAATGATGTGACCTCGATGAGCTGGCGCATTATCATCCATGAAGATAAAATTAGGCCTGTGTTGTCACTGTACCATTCACAAAGTGTACTAGACTAAACACACCTGCCCACACTGTACCAACACCAAAGAGCCTTCAGGTGACAACAGTGGCTGATGCATGGCGCTCTCCTTGATGTTTCCAACATTGTTGGCGGCCATAATTTCTGCTCAGCGTGAATCAACTTTCATCAGTCAACAGCACTGAGGTCCATCGTCCAGCGTATATGCTCCCTGGCCCATGCAAGACGATGACGTCTGTGCCTGGTGGTGTGGTCAGGTACACCTGCAAGTTGTCTAGTATGCAGACCACAGTGATGTAAACGGTTTTGAATGATCTGTGTTCTAACAGAAAATATACTTTGTGTTATTTATAGGTAAGACCACTAGATGGCAGTGTGACAAAATTATAACAAAAGTTACAACATATATCCCGATGTCCTAAGAAATACTCAGTTTTATGCTAAAAGTTCCAGCAGTAATTTTTATATTGTCATAACTTTAGGGTTTCATCTGAAGACCCAAGAATGAGGCTCAGCTTTGAACTGCAATTCAATGCACTGTTACTGCAGCTGAATTTTATGTATTTTGGCCACATTTTCGGATGCTTTTAAATCACACATCTTGTGAAAGCAGAACGATTCTTACAGAACACGCACGGCTTTTAATACACGCTAATAAAACATTCAAGGTGGAATGTCGATAACATGGGAAAGCTCTGACATGGCATTGTGGGTCATTTCATTGATACGATATGTTTCAAAAGCAAAACTGCCGAATACCGTCACAAGTTTTCATGCTCTACCGTGCTGGAATATCGCTGATAATTGATAACATCTGGGCTGCAGCGGACCCCATTCAACACCAAAACATCTTCAGGATCCTTTGAAAGCAAATATATTCCGTCTGCCCGCACAGAGGCTGCTCTGTTCGCCTTTGTCTCATTTATACTGTATATTGTGTTACTCTGACATTTTATTCTGTATTTCCCATAATCAGCCGCATCTCGGGTTATGTTTACAGGAGCAGACATGTGGGGCTTTCCTGAAGGCAGGCTCCATGGACAGACTTTGCTCAGCGCTTTTCTTCTTGCTTAGGACAAAAGAAGCCAAATGCACTAAAACACACACTTAGAAGAACACGTTAGTGTCTTGGACGGTAAGTGTGTTTATTCTTCTAGTAATGGAATTGGACAGATGGGACTACAAGTCAAGAAAACAGTTTATTTCACTTAGAATTCAATCTTTTTGTTAACATATTAGAAACTCCAACATGTGTTTGACAGTTGAGAGGCGGTACAATAGTAATATATACCATCCTCAGGACGAGGATGAAAAGTGTAAAGCGATCACAATTGCGCAGTACAGAAAAGTCAAATAAGATAACCAAAGAAAAAAGATAATTAGCAAAAACTAACAAACCAACAAACAACCAAATAAACACTGGATAGGAACAAGAGGGGGAGGTTAGGAAGGGAGGTAGTGAGAAGGGAAATAGTGTATAGAGGATGCAGGAGATTGCCTAAACCAAAGCCAAGGCGAACAAACCTGTGTGAAGGTAGAGG
The DNA here is from genome assembly GCF_014858855.1 of Bufo gargarizans. Lineage (NCBI taxonomy): Eukaryota > Metazoa > Chordata > Amphibia > Anura > Bufonidae > Bufo > Bufo gargarizans. The sequence goes on along the minus strand of NW_025334170.1, from coordinate 99,258 downwards.
TAACATTGTGGTCTTCAGCTCTAGGTTCTTCCATAGGGAAGAGGACATCCACTGCCGAAACCCAAGTTATCCTGTGTAAAGTCTCAGTTGATCTCCATCTACGTAGGATTATTTGTCGCATTGCTAAAATACAGTCTGAGAATCCCCTTCTTGGTCTTAGAAATGGGTCCTGGGAACATAGATATTAGGTGGATATAGAAGACCGGCAAAGGGAGTTATTTAAAGAAAAAATCTCTAGCCATAATGGGGCCACACCTTGTCATTCACACCAAATGCGAAGCATTGTCTTCACTGCAGAAGAATAGCGCCAACAAGCGTTAAGTACCGAGGGATACAATTGGTAAAGCTTTGCCAGGGTTCTACACCACCTCAATAGTATAATTTATTCCACTTAAAGGGACACTTCCATTTTTTTTATTCAATCTTCATAGAAAAAAATACTGTCCTTCTGTAGTAGTCAGCATGGAGAGTTAAATACCTATATAAATAGGGAAACCATTGAGAGTTTACTGCCGCTGTGAGGGGCAGAACTTATCTGCTAGAATAATAGTAGAGGTAGAATTGGGATAGTATGGCAGCCCTATTGTCCACAGAAGAGCATTGCACTGATTAGTGTAATGTGTGATGATCTAATTTTGCCATTCATCTTCTTCCCTCTCTGGTCACAGTGATGGTCCAACTGAGAAAGTCAAGCAAATGAGGAAGTTAAAGAGCCCAGAAAGGAAGTAAAATACATGGAATAAACTCCAAAAATTCCATCCAGACGACCATCCAAACATTTTTTTAGACACAAAATGCAGAGAATATTTACACAATATGTGAATAAAAAATGTGATGCTATTGTGCCTTTAAAAAAACTTTAAAGACAATCTGTTAGTAGTTACTTGTTTTTACCTGTAATATAACAATTCTGGAGCATCTTTTCCTATAGTTCCACATTGTACTGTTCCTCTGTTGGTCCTCCTAGAAATGTATGAATAAACTGTTACCAGTAGGGGGCCTGTCCTTGTATACTTTTACACTGTCCAATCAGTCTGATAGTATCAGACCATGCAGCGACACGCCTCTTTTGTCAAGGAGAATGGGTGCACCCAGCTATCATTTTTTTTTTAATTCTTAGAGGAATAATGGAGAAATTGAATATGAGAAAACATGCTTCAGAATTGTTATTTTCAAGTATGTACTAAAACCGGCATGCCAGAAGGGGCTGGCAGGTATGATATCCGAGGAAAAGTTTTTTTTTAATACTGTATTTAAAAGCTGCGTATCGGATGCAGACTTTTTTTTTTTTTTTATATTTTTTTATTATTTCAATACAAAATTTTAAATCCTTATTACATACTCCATGAATCCACCATTTCCAATCTGTAAGCATAATTAACAATAATTTCCAATAATTTCAAACAATTATCCCTAACAGTGTTAACATTAAAAGGGAAAACAAAAAACAAAGGGAGGTCTCCTAGAGGGGAGGGTACAAGGACCATCCATGGCTTAATAGAATAAATAAACTCTCAGCCCAAGTTCTATGTGGCTATAGGGGTAGAGGTCTGAAGCCCAGACTTCCACCAAGCAACGAGCGCCGCTCGCGCACGCCCTCACCCAGACACAGACAAATACAAGCCAAGAGGTTGGCACCAGTATGACCAATCGCTTGATATTCCCATACTACCTGTAGGCGAACTTGCCACGATCTTTGATCGCAGGCCTTTAATAAAACGGAAACCAAGAAGAGGGGGTTCAGCAGTCTCACCACAGTGGTCAGAAACCCACTCACATATTTCACTGCCTCATCCCCGTATGATTAATCATATCAGAGCCATAGTTCACCGTACCTTGCGTACATTAGCTTAGATTTTTAATGCAGCAGGGAACTCAACTCAAATGTCAGATACTGGCAGCTGAAAAAGGAGATATAAACAGAAAACAGAGCCTAAAATCAGCTCTGTCTCCTTAAAAGAGCACACAATAGCGTGCTCGTCACGTATGATCCATCCCTGCCTGCGCTCGAACTCCGTATCAACGGGAAGAGCCGTACCCCGAGCCGCGCCCGGCATCCGGGGACCCCCGGACTTCAAGCCGCGACCCCCCACTCACATATCGCTCGATATTTTAAATAGCTGAGAGCTCCCAACATCATATAATGCCGGGAAGTCCCCCCTCCACCATCCTGGAGACCCGCCCGTGCTCGGATATACCTTCACATTCTTCCTCAATAATGTACATAAGGAAACACCGGACAGATTGAATTTTCCCCAACTCACCCCTCCCACCCATCCCCCACCTTGCAGGAAACAACGAAACAAAAAAAAAAAAAAAAGGGGAAGAAGTCCTAATTAGTTAGCCATATCCCAATCTTTCCATAAGCTATTCCACTTTGGATAAGATCCTCTTTGTCTGTATAGGATCCTCTCATAACTTTTTACTTTTTCCACCAGGCTCAGCCAATTATTACAGTCTGGGGCGGAAGAGCAGAACCACGATCTTGAAATCAGGAGCCTAGCCAAGAACATCACCTTAACCAACAAGTGACTTTTTATAGGTTGATGATTAACCTCAGATAAGTCTCCCAGGACCCAGATCCTGGGGGACAGGGGAACAACAATTTTAAGTTTGCGCACCAAATTCTTTTGGACCAAACTCCAGTACCTACTCACCATTGGGCAGTCCCAGAACAGATGTAAATGATCTGCCTCGGGGTCGCCACCGCGTGGGCAGTCAGAGGAAGCCTGGAATCCTCTTCTATATAACCATAAAGGTGTCACATACTGTACATTTTGTGCAAAATATTAAATTGTACCACGCTGTGGTTAAAATTATGTGAAACTAATTTTAAACTTCCCCCTATATTCTCCCAGTTTGGAGAGCCCCCCTCTAAAGAAAGAGAGGACCAGGCTCTCTGTCCTGGAGAAAGAACACCAAAAAAGAAATTGTGCATTAAATGTCTATAACAGTGCGATAATTTAATTCTTGTGGCAATTTTCTTGCAAATTAAATCCTGTAAAAAAACAGGAGTATCTATAATAAAAAGATTACTGTTCAAAGTGCTAGAGAGTGCTAACCTCAATTGAAAATATGCAAACCAAGCCACCTCACCAAAATTTGCCCTTAGTTCCATCAGGGACAAAATTTGTCCACCACTGACTACTTGGTGTAAGTACTGCACATTTTTGATCCTCCAATACTGGCAGCAGCTTGAGTCATTTAAATTAAGAAGTTTTGGGTTATGCCATAATGGAGTGCAAATAAGCGAAGCCTTAACTCCACACCAACTCCTTATGAGAGACCAAGTCTTCATAGCCATTCTGCAGAAAAACGTGTATCCGCTCAGTGTGTTTAGTAAATAATCTGATTCCAGTACGGTGAAAAAATCGGAGAAACCTGCATCTTTCACCACTTTACTGCAGAAGGGACTATTTTGCCAATCATTAAAAAGCCATAGTTGGGAGGCCACAAAATAGCCCCTAAAGTAAGGGAGGTTAAGACCTCCCTGACTATAGGGCATAGAGAAGTAAAGTGCCTTCAGTCTCACGCGCTTCCTCCCCCATAATAAATCATTGAGTATACGCTCTATCAGTCTAAAGTACTTGTCTGGAATCCATATAGGCGAGTTGCGTAGGACATAAAGAACCTGGGGAAGCACTACCATTTTTATCAATGAGATTCTGTCCGCTCTTGCTCGCAGAATTTTTTGCCATATCTTGATTTTCGCTCTTAACTTCATCAACAAAGGAATCAAATTAAGTTGTAAATATTCCTAAGGTTTAGCGGAGACTGTTATCCCTAGGTACTTTATTGAATCAGAGATCATTAATCGATTATTAAATTCGCCTCGCATTTCGTCTATAGGGAGGAGGACGGTCTTATCCCAGTTGATCTCAAGTCCGGATAAATCGGAGAAGTGATCAACCAGGTCCATTATACGAGGGAGAGTAGTATCTGTTTGATGAATAAAAACCAGAATATCATCTGCATAGAGGGATACTCGGTCATGCTTCCCCATTATGCCAAAACCGGCCACCTCCGGATCTTGTCTTATCATAGCCGCTAGAGGTTCAATATAAATATTGAATAAAAGGGGGGAAAGGGGACAACCTTGGCGAGTGCCTCTTCCCAAAGTAAAGCTCTCTGTCATTGAATCGTTGATCCTGATCCTGGCAACTGGGGAATTGTAAAGTAACTGGACCATCGCAATAAATCTTGGACCAAAGCCCATTTTTTTCATTATCTCCCAGAGAAAAATCCACTCCACCCTGTCGAAGGCTTTCGTGGCATCCAGCGACAGGATGGAGTGGGCACCACGCTCTGGGGATTGAATATTAGTAAATAACCTATGCAAATTGTGATGGGTGCCCCTATTTGGCATAAAGCCATTTTGATCTGGGTGAATAATCGTGGGCATAACCCGCGAGAGCCTCCTAGCCAGAACTTTTGATAATAGCTTAGCGTCAGTATTTAATAAGGATATTGGTCTGTAGGAGCTCGGTTCTACCGGATCTTTATCCTTTTTTAAAATTAAAACAATAAGAGCCTCCATCATAGAGTGTGGGAGTTTCCCTCCCTGAGCTGCTTGGAAGAAAACCTCCAACAGGTAGGGGAGAATCACATCGCTATACTTGCGATAGACCTCATATGGGAGGCCATCTGCCCCTGGCGATGAGTTCCCCGAGACAGACCCAAGGGCCTCCTGCAACTCCGTAAGAGACAGCTCCTCCTCCAAATATCCCCTCTGAGCTTCATTTAACGTTGAGAGTGGAATTCTCTCTAGGAACCGCATCGCCAGCCCAGATGACAAACCAGGAGAAGATCTATATATCTGAGCAAAGTATTGTAAAAAAGTATTACCAATTCCATCTAAATCTGTTATGATTTCACCCTCTGCATTACGGATGGAAGTAATGTTTTTTTTTTTTTTATCTTGTTGTGTAATTATTCTGGCTAAAAGCTTACCCGGGCGTCCAGATTTGGTAAAATAATTGAGCCCCTTAAAGAATACCCTATGGTTTGCTTTCTCTGTTACATATTTCTCCAAAGAACAGCTAGCCTTCTGCATTCCTTCCCTATTGTACTCAGTGGGGTGGCTAGCATATCGCTCTGCTGTAAGTGCGACTGTCTTAACCAACTCCTCCTCTTTCTTCCTAAATGTTCTTTTTACTGCGGCAATCTCACTTATAAAGGCCCCCCTCAGATATGCTTTAAAAGCATCCCACACTGTGTTGAGATTGGCAGAGGGAAGATTCACCTCCCAAAAGGAGGACATCACTAATTTCATTGACTGTAGATTATCCATGATAGTGAGCCAATATGGATTCAACTTGAATCCTAGCCCCCTGGTATCCTTACTCTTCCCGCTGCGGACCTCAACCAGTACGGGTGAGTGATCAGAGACTGTTCTTACTCCATATCGCATCTTACAGATATTATTCAAGTTGCTCTCATTGGTAAGTGCTAAATCGATCCTTGACATTGCTCTGCCCCCCCTGCTCACACAGGAGTATACTCTCTTTCCTCCGCCAAAATATTCCCATATATCCACCACTCCAAGCTCTGTACAAAATTGAAGCAGCGGGGAATTACAAGGATTCCTCCCCCTTTCCGCATCCAGTGAGAATCTATCTTTTTTAGGGTCAATGACCGCATTAAAATCCCCCATCAGGATTAAGCGACATTCTGGTCTCTTTTCATAAAAGAGCATTAACTGAAGCAATGGATACATTGAGAATGGCGGGGGTATATAGAAAAAAGCTAAAATATAACTATCACCATACAACATACCATGCAAGAAAATAAATCTACCTTGAGTATCTATATAAGATTTTATGAGGGTAAAATCTATAGAATTATGAATAAGAACCGAAACACCCCTAGAGGAGCCACTAAAGGTAGAATGATACGATTGGGAGTGCCATCCCATTGTCAAGTTTCTTTGGTTAAATGAGTTTCTACTATACAGATAATCGCTGGAAGGTATCTTTTTAATGCGTCCATGATTGCTTGTCTTTTAACTCTTTCCCCAAGTCCTCTGACATTCCAAGCTACAATTCTAGTGGACATCCCTCAAAGAAGAAAAAAAAAAAAAAAAAAAAATGCAGACTTAAATACAGTCGTGTGCATGGGGCCTTATTCTGCGGGAAAATACATATATTCCAGATATACACTACTGTAGCCTGTTACTTCACCTACTCCCACTCATCTTTATTAGGGCATGGATGTAAAGTCCATGATCAAGTCACCTGACCATGACACAACACTACAAAGCTTTGTCCAAAGGGTTGTGCCATGACTGGTCGCCGTTATTGCCAGGGTTGGCTGTCATGGTCATGTGATATCACTATGGTGGTCACAACGCTACCCAGCATTGTAAACCACTTACCGACTGCAATCTTTTCAACACTTTTCAAGTATACTTACATTTTTTTTAAATGTTTCTAAAAAAAGCACAATAGAGAAGTTTTTTTGAAATTCTCTTGAATCTCAGAAAACTGCTTTAAATTGACAAGTGTTTAAAGACAAATGTAGAAATGTGATGAAAAGCAAAAGGAGTGGAGGCGTCTTTGACATAATAGCTACTAAGTGCTAATTTTGTCTAGTGGATCAACCAGTTGTAGTGAAGAGGGGAAATAAAAATGCTTATGGATGATACTGCTGGCATTTGTCAGAGCAAAGTGCTCCCTGATGGAAACAAACTACTGTACAAAAGTATATGGACTACCTCTGTGAGGGAGGATGGGTAATTAAGAAGGTAGGTAGGCCCTGTTACAGATCTGCACTGGAACCTCTGGCTCACAGACATTATAAGCATCCCTAAGGACAAGTTAAAACTTGAAATTATGGCAGAAGGTAAAATGATCTGGAATGACGGTGCAGCCTGGCAGAAGTCTAAGATGATATGAGAGATTGTGATAAGAGAGAAGGTAGGTCACTGACTCAATGACTAATACATGGAGTAGCTATGTCCACCAGAGTGAGAGCCACTCATTTCGGTAGCTCTCTGTTCTGGCTAATAGTGATGGGTCCTATATGCATTTAAAGGGGTGTGACTCTACAGATATTAATAATATTGTGGCATGCACCAATGTAAAAATAGCCCAATAATTTTTATGCAGTCACACACCACAGGGTTTTCAATCAGATTGTCCTTAGCTGTCTGTTGTTTTAAATGAGGCAGTAAAAAGGTTAATTTTATAACATCAAAGAGTTTGAGCAACCTCTGTCCATGTGAATAGTGTGCAAGCACGGCCACCGCTGCTGGATTGCAGGGTGGTCGTAACCATGGAAAAGATAAGTGTATAATGTGATGGAAAAATGAATCCAGACAGCCAAGGAAGCAATATGGACAATCACAATACATTAGTAAGTGGCTTATATTAACTTCCTCTACGTGATAAATGCTATTTGCTGACGTGAGACAACCTCTTTAAATGAAAAACCTGACCTGTAAAATAGTGGCTGCCATTTTGAGATATTTGTCTTAATCGAATCACAAAATTTGGAATCAGAATTTTTGGGAAATTCAAGATTAATTCAATTAGTTTAGAATTGATTTGTTCATCTCTAGACATGATCAGTTTTTTAGAATGTATGTCATTTTGGGTTTTTAAAGTATACAACTTTTTAAATCTATAATGATCAATAAGCTCTGGGCTGTATGGAACTAAAGTAATATAGTTATTGCACTGCATGTGCTATGTTCCTATACTATACTGCTATAAAACTCTTTTGGATTCTATGCGCCAGCAGCCTTGCTGGTTGTGGCAATTACCTTCTTAAAGGGTTTGGTTCTAAGCCAAAAAATACAGTTTTTCTTGTTATAGGATAACTCTCCCAAAGGGTAAGCGAATATGTCTGAGGTTTTCTATTGTAACTATTTCAGTTGTGCAAAAATGTAGCCCTGCTGCAGGATATCCTTCTAATGGAACCACATCAAAGTTTGTCACACATTTAGATACGTAAACAAAGCAACATATAGCTCTCCACTGATTTTACTCTACATATGCGCTACCATGTTCAATTTGATACATGGACCATTGACTGAGATCTTCTCTTTGTCTTTTGCTATACACTACAAAAAAGTCATTCATTACCCAAGATTAGCATAAAAAGTCGTACTCTAAACATGACAGAAAGTATCTGCCATATTTTTTAAGACATAGATACAAACAAAATATTTTAAGCGCCCAACAGGCCTGGATTGATAATTTGCCCTTCTACGTTTTCTGTGTGAGTCTCATGGCTGGACAATATGCTACTCCCTGTGGAAATCTTCACAATGTACAACTTTAAAAGATGATATTCAAGGGTCATTCCTACCAAATTAGAGTTCCACAGCTAGCAAATGGTATAAAAAAATAAAAAAAATAAAAGTGCCTCACCTCCTCACCTCACCAATTTCCAACTGCTGCCAATGGTGGTGGGGTCCCCATTCTGCCCCACTCCCTGCTCTTGTCTCAGCATGGCAGGAGGTGCCTGCAAAGGCTTAAAACCAATCACTGGCTGCAGTGGTGATGTGCCTCAGCCAGTAATTGGCTGAGTAGCAGTTTCTAGCTGTGTTTAGACAGGAAAAGGAACTGGACTTCAGCAGGGAAACTGGCACCATTGGAACAGCAGCAGTGGGAAACCAGTGAGGTAAATATAAGAGCTTTTAATTTTATATACCATATTCTGCCTAGGGAACCTTTTTTTTAAATTTGGCTTGCATACCCCTTTAATTCACAGCCATAGGGGGTCTAAGGAGCTGAGGAGCCTGATCTGCTCTGGATCTGAATTAATTGAAGGGTCCGTTGTGGGGTTTGCAATAACTTTTCAGTTCTTGCCTGAGAAAAATATTGAGGTCTGGTCTTAGTTTTGGGTCTTGGTCTTAAGTTTTGGGTCTCGATGTCTGTACTGGTATGTACAGTATCAGTTTAGAGGGACTAGGATGAATATATATGTTAAGTTTTGGTTTACTTCAACCAGACAAATTGTGAAAATGAAGGCATTGTGTGAACGACAAGCAGAGTGCAACTTTAGGATGAACGTCATTCTCATTATTCTAATCCATGTAAATGTACTGAGTGCAATTGGGCACTTCTGAAGTAAAGTCATTTTATTGGAATGCATTCAATATTTGTAAGAATTACAATTACTTGTAAGGAACTCTCAAGGACAGTTGTTAAACTATGGAAATGCTGACCATTGGCCTTAAAATGTCTCAAAAACAGCTTAAAAAACACGTGCTACAAATCTGTATCTATTGCATGAAGAACAAGAACTATTGTATATTTAACATGTGGTTTTTTTTTTTTTCATAGAATTCCTGGCAGAAAATTCTCATTCACCAACTACCAATATGTTTTATGTCCGACTCCTGGAAGTATGGCTTCATACCCCTAATTGCTTGCTGAATTCTGTGGTTATGGATAAATAGTTTTGTGGCATATTCCTAAATCCTGACTTGACAGATTTCATTTTTCTTATTTATTTGCAAGGGATGAACATTTATAATTAGAATTCTGTTCTATTTCAAAAACATCCCCAGTGTGGACATCAAAAATTACTCATTGCCTAACAGTATTGGCAAGGAAAGAGGTTTAAATTAAGCCTCTGACTGAGGATAAAAAAAAAACTTAAATATATACAAATTAAGAATATGCAAGATTTAAATTTGAAGGATTTCTCCATATTTTCTTATGAATTGTACTAATTGAAATAATCATTGTGTGCTGCGTGTAATGTCCACCCCTAGAGCAGCCACTCCAGCTGTACTAGACACTGGTTGTTAACTCTTTGCAAGCTTTAGGTGCCTCTGGTAAGCAAAAAAAAACAAAAAACATACTTTATGGAAATACAAATATGTTTTTTCAATAACAGAGAGCCTTAAGACCTTGTTCATACATACATTTACTGTATGTCAGGTAAGTGCTCTGAATGTGGCTTTAGCTAACATATGGGGTCATGAAAGAGGGATCCTTCAATCACAAAAGCGCCTCATGACTACCGAAGATAGGCACTGAGTAATAGAAGCTGGCCCCAGTGAATCTTTATTCCCTCAAATTGGACAGTTTACACATATTAAATATACAATACCATGTTGTGACATTCAATACCATGTTGTGACCCTTCATCGCAATGTTAACTTAATTCCAGTGAAAGTAGAGGGATGGCACTCAACACCTGAGGTGTATGGAAAAATAGTGTTTAATAAAGAATAGCTGATGTTAAAAATATATTAAATATAATGGCTGTATATGTACATAATTAGATAAATAAGTACATGATGGTAATAAAGATTAAAAGATAAAAAACACAAATATAAAAAATACAATAAAAAATATATGAGTGAAAAATATGAGGGTGGTTAAATGTAAATTCAATTAGATCCTGCTGGAAAAAAAGGATGAATCCTGCTGGAAAAAGAAACAGATAATCTGCTGAAAAAAAGTCTTTTTCTTATATTGTAATGACCAGTGATATGGTGGCCAATATTATCCTGGTATAGTGTCAATGGTGTGGAATCCTGTTGGGAGAGAAAGATGCTCCTTCCTATAAAAGGTCTAATTCATATATCCCAAGATTTTGGGTTTAAAACTCAATCCAATTCTGGTATTGATTATTTATTTACAGATCCAGTGTTGGTGGGCTGTGGAATAGAGACTGCTTAGTAAGCAGGTACGTTACCCTCCTTGCGGCTGTTGATGCGCTGTTCAGCGGCTCCTGTCCGGGCGGCGATGTCCACGTGTGCCGTTCCCGCTCGCTGGTATCTCCGGCCGTTGGTTGCTATTAGGTGTCGTCACTTCCGGTGACGTCACCTGCGTTCCTCGGATCTCCCGCTCAGTGCTGATGGAGCTTGCCACGTGGAGGCTAATGGCGGGAAGTGGAGACGCTGTAGCTTTTTAGGAGGGAAGTGGATAGATAGCTCCGGAGCTCATCTGTAGTTGTGGGATCCTTCTTATTCGTTGCTAGCTAGATGTCATAGGCTTACTCAATGCCCCATACGCGTTTCAGAGCTTCCTGCTCCTTCATCAGTGGGAATGAGTAGCCTATTTCTTTTTGGGAATATATATGCATCTGATTAGGTCCAATTAGTGGATATGGGTGTGGTTAAAGTTTTTTTCAGATATGGGAGTGGTCAACAGTTTGTTTAAAAAAAAAGTTTTTTCTTCTTCTTTCTTTCTTTCTTCTCTCTTCTTCTTTTCTTTGGATAATAAATCTTCAATGGAAGCAATGAGATGTATAATCCAATATAATGAGTGGACAATTAGTCGGGTACAAAAACGTATATAAAGATGGAATAAAATTTTGAAATTATATAATATAAAAATAGAAGATATATTTATATATATCAGTGCATGAAGGTTCAGATAAAAAATATGAATTAGAATAAATAAAAATAAAAATGAATGACCTTCATTTTATTATAATAGGTGGATGGTGCTATAAATGATTATATATCCGGTCATAACGCAGGAGAGTGGTTGCAGTCTATAATGTACAGTCTAGGAGTTGCGTTAGGCTGTTGTACTTTCTTGTCATATTTAGAAGGAAGTACTAACTAGAGGAATGTAATATTTGCATGATGGGAAGTGTTCTTTGCGTGATGGAAAGTGTTTATGGGGAGGGGCCCACCCGGGAGGAGGGGTCGGAGTGCTGGTAGACAGCCGGACTACGACCCCAATTTCCGAGGGGGCACCCCACCAATTGCAGAGTCTCCGTTCTTTTATAGAAAGCCAAAGATTTCCATTTCTGCATTGAGACCTTTAGGAATCATTGTATTGAATTTGAATATTTTTCTGGATTCGGACCTTGACATGGCGGCTATGTGGTTCCCGCCTCTCCATTGACGTGTAATTTTTTCTATGGCTACATAGATAAGTGATGATGGATCACAATTGTGGTGTTCTTTATAATGTTTGGAGACGGAATGTAGTTCGTAGCCCTTTTTTATATTCGAGATGTGTTCAGATATTCTTGTTTTGAGTAGTCTTTTAGTACGCCCAACGTATTGTTTGTGACAGGGGCATTGTAGAACATAGATGACATTATTGGAGTGGCAGGAGAGATGTTCTCGAATCTCATGTTTATATGTATTGATAGTTGAATGAACTGTTGTTGTTTTTTTAGGAAAATTTGTGATTTTGCAATTATTACATTTCCCGCACCTGAAGAAACCCTGTAGTGAAAGCCAGCTTTTATTTGGTTTGGTCGTGTTTCTTCTGATTGTTGGTGCTAGACGTAGGCCTAAATTGGGGGCTCTGGTATATGTAATCGGTGGTTTATCTGGTAGTAGTTGACCTATAATTTTGTCACTTAAGATATGGTGCCAGTGTTTATGAATGCTTGTCTCTAGTTTTTTGTAGTGAGCATTATATGGTAGAATTAATCGGGGTGTTTCTTCTTTTTTGGTCATGGTTGCGGTAATTTCGTTACTAATGTCAAAAAACTTTATTCTGTCCATTGATCTTACTTTGTCTAAAGATCTGTCTATTGCTGCCATCGGGTAGTCCTTTGCTAGGAATTGTTTCTTCAAATTATCTGCCTCTGTTTCAAATTGGCTTTCTAGTGTGCAATTTCTTTTTAAGCGTCTGAATTGGCTGGTCGGGATGTTTAGTAGCCAGCTAGGTAAATGGCAGCTAGAGTGTAAAATGAAGTTATTTTTCATCACTGGCTTCTGGTATGTGCTGCATAGTAGTTTATTTTCAGTTGTTTTGATTAATAGGTCTAGAAATTCTACTTGTGTTTGGCTTATATTAGCTGTCAATGTTATATTTCTATCGTTTGTGTTGATCTTCTCTAAGAATATATCTAAACTATCTCTTGTGTCGCTCCAGATAAAAAAGATGTCGTCTATATATCTCCGCCATAGTACCAGGCTCGTCCCCAGTAGTGGGGTGATGAAATCATGTTCCCACTGGGCCATAAAGATGTTGGCATAACTGGGGGCGAACCTGGTACCCATGGCGGTCCCTCGTTGTTGTAGATAAAATATTGAATCAAATATAAAATAATTATGAGTTAAAATAAACGACACTCCTTTAATTAAAAAATCAATTTGATCTGTGTGTAAGGTCTGATAGTGATTTAGTTGTTCCCTCAGGGCAGCAGTGCCATGGTTGTGATTGATACTAGTGTAGAGGGAATTGACATCCATCGTGCAGAGTAACCAATGGTTTTGGTATTCTGTCTGTTCAATTGTCCTCACAATGTCTGTGTTGTCTTTGATATATGATGGTATTAGTTTAACGGTTGGCTGTAATAGTCTGTCTATGTATTGGGAAAGATTAGAAGTGAGGGATCCGATTCCTGAGATGATTGGTCTGCCTGGTGGATGAGTTGGGTGTTTGTGGATCTTTGGTAGACAATAGAATACCGGAATTCTATTGTGAGGGCTTGTGATAAATGTGAATTCCTGTTCGTTAAGGATACCTTTTTCTTTGCCTATTTGTGTCAAAGTCTTTAGTTCTCTATAAAAGTCTTCAGTGGGATCTTTTTTAAGTGTGGTATATGTGTGTAGGTCTGATAGTTGTCTCCTACATTCTGACATATAGTCTTCTGTGTTTAGTAAGACAATTGCTCCACCTTTGTCTGCTGGTCTTATGGTCAGGTTTAAAGTTGATTGTATCTGTTTGATTGCATGTATCTCTCTTTTAGTTATGTTGTAGTGTGTTTTATTGAGATTCATTCTCCTAATATCGGACTCTATGCATTTTCGGAATGTGGCTATGTTGTCTCCCATTTCTTGTTTTGGGTATTTGGTTGATTTGATTTTAAGATCAGTATGTTTGTATATAGACGGTCGGGGATTATCTGTAGATATTGGATTCTTAATGAAATATTTTTTCAAACATAGTTTTCTCACGTATTTTTCTATTCCTATATAGGCGTTGAACTTGTCCATTGTAGCTGTAGGTGAAAATTTCAGTCCCTTATTGAGTAGTTTCTGTTGTGTCTCATTTAGGTTGGTATCGCTTAGATTAACAATGATGTTCGTTGAGTTGTCTAGGTTCTGTGATATCTGTTCGTTTTTCTTCTTGTGTCTACTCCTTCTTGTCTTTGTGTTCTGTACTCTAATGGTCTGGGTAGGTGTTCTCTTTGTGGGTCTGATGTCATCTGGTGATTTGTGTGGTGGTGTTGGTGGTGGGGGGTGTGTATTGGAGTCTCTTCTCGATGTTCCCTGAAGTGTTGGGGGGTGTTCTTTGGTGTCCTTTCTCGGTGTGATCTGGGTGGGTTTTCTTTGTGTGTTTCGTTCCTGTGTCTTAGGTTGTATTTGTGTGTCGGGGTTGGTGCTCTCTTGTATCTTTGTGGGGAACGTGGGTGGTGTCGTGTTCTTGTTCTGTGATGGGGCGGAGTTTGATCTAAAAAATGAGGTGAGGTGAGTGATTCAAAATAATTGTTGGTTGGGATATTATATCGATCTTGGATATTTTTCCTGATGTGTTTCTCTCCTTGTCTTTCAAAGGGCATTTCCATTGTATTGGTAGGGACATATGGTACATGTTCTCTATGGTTGGTCTGGTTGTTTGGTTTCTTATTAATATAGTTCTGCTGTGTGTTGTGTTTTAATTTTTTATTTTTTCTAGTTATAATTGTTCTTTCTAGATTGTCTAGACTTATACAGATTCTTTCCTGCCATACATTGAATGAGTCGTCTTTGGGTATTTTATCTATTATTCCTTTTAGTTTTGTAATTTGTGCTATGGTATCTTCCAGGATCTGGGAACGTCTTTTAATTATCAGTTGTATTAGTATACCTGACTGAGTTTGTAAAAATTCATCCCATTCTTGTTTGAATTCATCGCTATATAAATCGTCTGCTGGGTCCTTGGTTAGCATTAATCCTTTTGGTATTAATCCTTTTATCAAATATTGGTTTAGTGATTTGATCTCCCATTCTTGTCTAAGTTGTTTGTGTAGGAGTTTTTCCAGTTCTCTAAATGTATCGGAACTGGATCTGTTCATGGGGTTAATGGGGGTAAGGTCGTCCGTTAGATCAAATGTGTAATTTTCAATTGTTTTTGATTTTTTCTCCATACAGTCCCAAATGTCCATCCTAATGAGAATAGGAGCTCTGCCAAATGGGTAAATAGCAATAGTTGAAGGGTAAGATTGAGGCGGCTCTCTATTGACAAAAGGATGGAGTAGGTGCTCTATCCAAACAAGGCGTACCCAACGCTTGTGGTGAGGAAATATAAGTGAAAGTAGAGGGATGGCACTCAACACCTGAGGTGTATGGAAAAATAGTGTTTAATAAAGAATAGCTGATGTTAAAAATATATTAAATATAATGGCTGTATATGTACATAATTAGATAAATAAGTACATGATGGTAATAAAGATTAAAAGATAAAAAACACAACTTAATTCCAATCTTAAAGGTTATGTACACTTTTGGGGTCAATTTTTTATTATTGCATTGTATATTATGAGGTAAAAATCATTCTTTCATTGGTCTTTATTAAAAATATGGAGTCCTTTTCTCTGTACAGAGCTGAGATGCTCTATTAGCAGGCTCTGAATTTTCTCTCTCTTCCGTCAGGCAGTTTGCTGACGGCTCCTTATCTTTGCTCTCTGACCTTAAAAACACTCATTAAATCTCAATCCTTATCTTACTAATAAGAATGTGGCTTTAATAAATGTTTATGACCTCTTAGTATTTAGAGATAAGGGTTATTAGATGACCGGTAAAAATTGAAAAACAGTTAACGCTTTGTGACAGAGACCAATTGAAAAAATGTTTTTTAACCCAAAATGAGTCAAATACAATCATAAACATATTGTCCCCAAAGGTGTACATAGCTTTTAAGTATCACAGGCAAATCTAGGGGGAGAGCGTGCCAAAGCTTGCTCTTCTAACTATCTACAGAACCATTTAGAACATGGCTTTATTGAGCACAGCTGAAACATCACACTCATGCGGAAATGTGCACATCGTTACTTTTCTTGAATTTGGCAAAGGACTACAAAATAGAGGGCAGATTTACTGATCCACTGTAAGTGTGTTAGAATTCTTGTGCACAAAAGGCACAACAATAATTAAAGGGGTTGGACCATCTCACATTTTGGAGGCATAAATGTCAAATAGGTCTGAGTCCGGCACCTACGGATGTAGTAGAGTTAACACTCATGATTTATGAGACGTGTTATCTAAACTAAATGCGTTAAGCAAACACCTTCAATTGCTTTTCAATGGCTTTTGTCTCAAGATAACGCAATTTAAAACGCGAGTTAAAAAATTTGAGTTAAGAGCTTGAGTGCTAAGTCTGCTACATCTGTATCTCTAGAATGGGGTCTCCAAAGTGAACAAGTGCTCACTGAACAAGCATAGTCACCCTCCATTAATTTCAGTGGGAGTGCTGAAAATAGCTGAGCGATGAGAGTTGGCTACACTTGTGCGGTGACCTCTTAATTCACTTCTGTGGGATTCTCAAAAATAGTCAAACATTCTTGCTTGCCTCTTTTCAGAACTCCCCTAGAAGTGAAAGGAGAGCACATCCCACATGCACAATGCACTCTTCTTTCACTTTGGGGGCCTTGTTCTAGAGATAGGTGCAGGTCCCAGAGGTGGCATTGTTGGCATACCTAGCTTTTTGCACCTCACTAGATGTTTTTTTTTTAAGTTCTAGAATAGGGGAAGGGGCTAGCTAGATTTGTAAAATATGACATATTTATTATTAGTAGTGTTGAGCAAATCAAAGTATCCGAAGTGGACTTCAATCCGAATTTCTGAAAAAATTTCATTTGTCATGAAAGCGAATTTCCTCAATGAAATGCGATTCGTTCAAGTTCTGTGAAGCAGCCGAATCTAATTATTAGCATGTGCCATTTTTTTTTTTTAGCACAAAGTAATGGCTGAAATTTAGCCAGGCTTGAGATGGTATAGGAAACAGAACAGTATCTAATCCCTTGCAAGGTGTGTCAAATACATCGTACAGCATGGGCCACTGTGATAAATTCAGAACATCTTTATGACTGTCTTTAGAGTAGATCTGCCCCCCCTCCCCCCTATCATAATATGTTAACAAAATCAATGCCAGCAAAATATAAGACCCTTAAAAACAACATACTTTATTGCAGTCGGTTAAAAAAATCTAATCCCCTATAGTGTAGATAGTGATGAGTGATCAGTTCATCAGACAATACAGTACAAAATAGCTAATACGCAGTTCCCTGCCAGAAGATACACAACTACATATAACAACCAAGCAGATTTTATGTCACTGTAGGGTGTGGAGACATTTCCCTAAAGATCACCCTATGATACACCTCAGCCCAGAGACGACCACTAATGGTGGGGACTCTCTGTCCTCAGACCTGGGTTATTACACCCTCACTGTCCCTCAACGGGTCCTATCATCCCTAGTAACCCAACGCATTTCCCCCAAATACTGGGTTCCTCAGGCGGTCAGTACAATGGGTGAATCATACTAGTAGCTTGTAAGTCACCAATACATACATAGACATAAAACACAAAAGAAAACAAATAACCAGGCGTATGTACATATAACACTCCTTGATATGTACAATGATACAGTGTGCTACCTATTCTTGGGAACAGGCCCCTCTACCAGACTGAACGGGCTCTTATATGCCCCATGTTAAAGAAATACCAGTCTCATTTGAAAACTATGCACTGCGGGCACATCCTTATAGACCTTGACAGGTACATGGGTGTGTGCAATAAGTCTGGACAAAGACGATACCGCAATGTTCAGGCTAGAGTAGACCCAATGCTTATTGACCAATGCAATCAGATAGACGATCAGTGTGACAAAAGACCAGGATGGATGTCTATCTCACACCTATTCAGGAAATGTATTGGGCTGCAATGTTTATGTACATGCATGAGTCTGTCCCGTCATCTCCTTGCCGCTCCCAAGGCTCCTCCAGTTTTACTATTTAAGACTCGGATATCATTTGATAAGATAAAGGGAATTGCTGTTTTTTTTATAATATGTTAACAAAACCCTTGGCAGGCTGCAATTCAAATCACAGAGTGGCCACACATAGTCTCATATAAGATTGACATCTCATGACAGAGTATTTTGAAATCATGTTTTGATTAAATGCTGGTCATCTTATGCCATATACCTCAAGATAAATTGTCATGAAGTGAAGTAGAATAATATTTCATTTTAATTTTAAAGTGTAGGTTTCACAGAGTTGTTTCTTTGCATTTGGACATTAAAACTGCAGATTTTCATCCATTTAAATTCACCTGTGCATGGTGTATTGTTACTAAATGTGTTGGGAGTGGCTTGCATGCCATTTACATGCCACTTATCAAGACTTTACTTTGGCATCCATAAAAACGTTAATATAATTTCCCTGGCACAATAGAGCTACTTTGTATCATGTCATCACCACTTTTTAACATTGTAACATGAAAAGCTTTTCAAAAAGTAGAATTTTAATATGTCTGAGAGAAACCATATGTGGAAATCCATAAGGCATTACATGAGTAAATTTCTAAAGAGCTGGGTAGATAATACAACAGTGACCACAATGTTTAATGAACAGCTTGGGAAATGTACCGTAAAAAAACACAAAATGTAGAGAATAAAAACATACTATACAGAGGAGAACACTGGTAATCATTCACAGTGAATAACTTCTGATTAACAACACTATTGGGGAGATTTATAAGGACTGGCTTTCCCATATACCATTCTTATTCTCTCTGTGCCAGAGTAAGATGTTCCCAATTTATTAAGAAGCAATAAATTAGTTGCATCTCTGGCACTTTGTGTGCCAAAAGCTCAAATCTACGCCAGCTAGGGGCTGGTGTAGACTTGAGCTGTAAAACTTATACTGGTCTAAGTTATAGTAAATCCGGCAGGCCATGTTAGGCTCCACCATCCCCGCTAAGCCCCCCACCCGCCCCTCCCCACTTTAGAAAAGAGTTGAAAAGCTCAAAAGGTCACAAATTATGGCGCAAATATGGTATGTCTCATAATTTGCAACTTTTTACTTAGATAACTTGAAAAATGCCCCTCTATGGCTTTATTATATGACTATATGTACATTGTATTAGACACCTCAAAATGTAATATTATGGCTTGCAATTTGGGGTATTTTGACTTATTCAAGACATCCAGATGACATTGTAGTGACCCACCAAGCCACCCACAAATCATTTCATTGCTGGTCCCAGTGGTGTCCAGATGAGGAACTGTAACTGTAACTTCATAAAGATGAACAGGACAATCAGGGCACTGCCATATCGGTGTAATGTTTTGGAAGAAGCAGACTAGGATAACAGAATCTAAGGACCATAACTAAATTGCAGCATGGGAAGTGGGCAGCTAGCCATAGGTTCTCATATATATGGCAGGGCAGTGTGCACAGAGCCTGAAAGATCCATGTGTGCTAAAAAATTGTGGGCCATTTATGTGTTGTTGTATAAAGGGCCAATGATCAGGAAAAGTCTCTGGAAGGAGGGTTCCTAGTAAGAAATATTCCCAATAATTGCCCTGTGTAAATGGTGCCAAACAACAATAATTCAGTCATTTAAATTATTGTTTCTAGGCAGCAGATCATGCAGTGTAAACAGGGATCTGGTGAGCAGAAACAATGAATCTGTATGTGGATGAACAATCACTCTTGTGATCCCTTGTCTCTGCAAAGTGGACCTGATTACTGCATGTAAATGCAGCTCTCACCTCCTGTAACGAGCAGGCAATTGTTAGGAACAAATGGTTCAGTCCCAACAATTGCCTGCAGGATAGAAAAGCAAAGAAAGAGATGTTGTGGGGATCGGGGATGAAGTGTGGGGCTGAGCGCCAAGTGTGGAGATGAGCGCCAAGTATCTGATGTCAACGGATGAGAGAGTTTGTAACAAGAGGGATTGTGGTTGGCTGTGTCAATGGCAGCTGGAAAAAGTACATTGTTCGAAATTAGGCGAAATAAGATTTAGTCAGGGGCACAGATGGAGACGATTAATTTTACTTGAAATATAAGGAAAAGTCCTCTGTTGAGATAAGTAGTGTGGGAGGGGGCCTTGGGGGATGAAGTAGGGAGATAAAAGTATTAAATCATTATTTGGGGATGTGAGACAGAGAAGATTTGAGAAGTACAGTAGCCCTGTTATGAGGAAGTGACTGCAGATTTGTAGCTGAGAACTGTATAATTAGCGCATTCGGAAAGTCTTCAGACCCTTTCACTTTTCTCACATTTCGTTATGGGGCATTCAGTACCCCATATTGACAAAATGAAAAGAGAAAGTTTGAAATGTTTGTTCATTTACGGAGAAGAAAAAAAAACTAAAATCTTCCATTGACAATGGTGAGGCAGCCAGCTGTAGGAAGAGTCCTAGTTGTTTCAAACGTCTTCTATTTTAGAATTGTCGAGGCTACTGTGCTCTTGGGAACTTTTGGTGCAGCAGAAATTGTTTGTACTGTTCTCCAGATCTGTGCCTCCTCATCATCCGGTTAAGCACTACAGGTTCTTTCCTCCTCATGGTTTGGCTTTTGCTCTGATATGCATTGTGAGCTGTAAACCTTAGATAGAAAGCGGTGTGTCTTTCCAAATCATGTACAATCAACTGAATTTACAAACGATGGACTCCAATCAAGGTGTAGAAACACCTCAAATATGGTCAAGAGAAACTGGGGGTCTGAAGAGCTAAATTTTAAGTGTCATAGCAAATGGTTTGAAATGAATACTTATGTCTAGTGTTAAGCAAATCGAGTCAAACAAATTGAATTCAATATAAATTTGAGGAAAAATTTGATTTCTGCGAAGCTGAATTACCTTGCGCTTCATGGTAATAAATCAATTTTCTCTGACATGGCGGGAAAAAATATATACCGTATTTTTCACTTTATAAGACGCACCTGATGATAAGATGCACCTAGGTTTTTAAGGAGGAAAATAAGAAAAAAATATTTTGAACCAAAAGGTGTGCTTTTGGTAGGTTTTGAACTAATGGTAGTCTGTGGAATGCGCACTGTTATGGGGATCTGTGGATGACGCGCTGTTATGGGGGGGATCTGTGGATGACACTGATGGGGGATCTGTGAATGACACTGAGGGAGGATCTGTGGATGACACTTATGGGGCTCTGTGGATGACACTGAGGGGGGCACTGTGGATGACACTGATGGGGGATCTCTGGATGACACTTATGGGGCTCTGTGGATGACACTAAGGAGGATCTGTGGATGACACTTATGGGGCTCTGTGGATGACACTTATGGGGATCTGTGGATGACACTGATGGGGATCTGTGGATGACACTGATGGGGGCTCTGTGGATGACACTGATGGGGGCTCTGTGGATGACACTGATGGGGGCTCTGTGGATGACACTGATAAGGGATCTGTGGATGACACTGATGGGGGATTTGTGGATGACACTGATGGGGTTTCTGTGCATTACACTGATGGGGGATCTGTGAATGACACTTATGGGGCTCTGTGGATGACACTTATGTCATCTACAGATCCCCATAAGTGTCATCTACAGATCCCCCATCAGATGGATTAGTGTGGAGGGAGGAGGCGGGGGCACTCATGGCGGGGCCCGGTGCAGTGACTACTCTAATACACCGGGCCCCGCAACTGTTAAACATTCAATCTGATCTCTTTATCTAATTGTATACTTGCTGTACGGTACTTACTGTAGTACCGGAAGTATAACATTAAGACGGCGCAGACCGCATCTCCATCTGTCATGCGCCGCCTGCCGCAGCTACCTCCTCATGCGCCGCCTGCCCCAGCTCCCTTGGTCATGCGCCACCTGCCCCAGCTCCCTCCTCATGCGCCGCCTGCCTGCTTATCTCACTTTATGAATGAACAGGCAGGCGGCGCATGACAGAGGGAGCTGGGGCAGGCAGCACATGAGGAGGGAGCTGCGGCAGGCGCTGCGCCGTCTTAATGTTATACTTCCGGTACTACAGTTAGTACCGTACAGCGCGTATACAATTAGATGGGAACCAGCAGCCATTTTCTGCTGTTTTTTTTGCAGTGCTGAGAGAGAGAGCAGTGTCATTGCTGTGCTCTGTGCTTTTCTAAGTCATCTGGATCCTTATTCAATTACATTAGATAGTTAGTTAACTATATATAATATAGATAGTTTCGGTACAGGGAGGAGGAGACTGCCCTGTTTCTCAATGAGCGTTTCCTTCTCCCTGGGAGAAAAAAACTCAACTTCTCCCTGGCTGTGACGCTCTCAGCTGGGAATCAGGAAGGAATCAGGAAGGAATTTTTCCTTAAATATGAGGCCATTGGCATCTGCCTCATGGAAGTTATGGCCTTCCCCTGTAGGATTATAGCCTAGATTTGTTGGACTTTTTTAACCTGACCGATGTTAGTATGTAAATATATTCTCCCTTAGAAGTTATGCAAATCTGAAATATTGCATCCCATGGAACAAGGCATGTATTTTTTTGGGTGTCAAATCTATATTTTTTAAAGTCATGGTATAACACAGAGCACATGTAAACTCAATCAATCCTTGAAGATGTAAGCATTTAAATGCCAAAAAGGATCCATAAACATGTAATACATTGTAGTAACACAACAAAAAAGTTAAATATTTGTGTTATATTTATGTACAATGTGATACAATATGACAATATGTACACTTCCATGGGTGCCATAATACAGCTCTGCAAAACATAGATGTACAGTATTACATAGCCATAACACAAAAACAAATGCAGCATTCCATTCCAAAAATAGAGGCGTTCTAGACTGACTCCTTATATAAACACGTGAGGTCTTTATACCATCAGTTGCAGCAATCCAGTAGATGCAACATTTCAGCTAGAAGAAGGCTAATGTCTAGGTGACGTGACCGATGAACATGTCGTCACTCACTTCTATCCAGAGGATAGGCCATTAGTTTTAAAGCCTTGGAAAACCCCTTTAATTTCCAGTATTTGTCTGAGGTTACACTTTAAATAGGAAAGATTTATGTGAAAAAGAGATACTTTATCACTGGAGGTATTTCAGCACTGGATTATGGAATGTGGTCAATGAAAATCCTTTTTTATGTCTCTGCTTCACATTTAGTTGTTGCTACTTTATATTGCTAGAGGCATACAAGATGGTAAAAGCAGAAAAGTCATAAAAAGTACAAAAAATCATTTATCTTAGAACTTCTTTTACTCCACTACAGAGGTCTTGTTTGGAAATAAAGCCCGGCTGATAATGGATCAGATTGTTGTTACAGAGTGCAAAGGATTGTCTGAGATATTGGGTTACATTTCCTTTGCAATAAGTTATGATCCTTATTTCTCAGATTGAAAAAAATGTGTGATGCACATTCCCAGACATCTCTAGAGAGCTGAACAAGTGTCCTACCTCCTAAAATAAAAATTACATCTGCCCTATTCTGAGCAGTTAATTTTATTATCCATGGCGAAATGGACTTTCATTTTACTTGATGTTCCTTTATTTGGCAGCCAAGTAGAAAAACAAAGCCAACGGCTGAAATTTCACATGTAAACCCTCTCCCAAGAAGAACCTGAGGGAACATGATGGAAACCAAAACAGGATTGCTTGTAAGTGAACAATTAAAGGTTTGCTCTATGTTATTGGTAGGAGAAATCTCGGTTTGTAGTGACCAGATTTTTGCTACAAGGATAATTTCCAAGATGGAATTCTTTGCAGTCTCTCATCTATTAAGTAGACAGGACATGAAGCCAGAATTACTGCAGTATTAAACATTATGTTGAGGTATGATGATAGCAAATAATCTGGCTCAATCTACTATGTGAACAAGAACCTGACAAACACTAACTTTAGTCAATGTATCCTAATCTGCCCTTTTTTAAATGTCACGGGGGGAAACGATAGTGTGGGAAAACATTTATTGTTAATGATGTATCGTGGATTGGTATGTAAGAGAATGCTGCACATCAAGTTACTATACTTCACTGATATGCTAAGTGTGAGTAATGATTTCCCATTTACTATACACAATACGTAAGCCCCCATATATATGATACATAATACAAATTCAGTTTGCAAACCAATTAAAAGGGGTGTCCTGGATTTAAATATTGATGACTTCTTCTCAGCATAGAGTCAAACAAGGCTGTAGAGCATCACGCACAGGCCTCAGCGACCAAACCTAGAAATGCACCAGCCAAACCGCGACCGCAGATCCTCAGCAGTTCACAGAACAACCAACAAAAAGAGTGTTACGGCACATCTCAAGTTGTTCCTTTATTTCGTATTGCTACGAGTGTGTACACAAAAACCGCGTAGCCGAAACTTTTCTATTTGGCTTTTTGTGTACACACTCGTAGCAATACAAAATAAAGGAACAACTGGAGATGCTGCTGTAACCTTCTTTTTGTTGGTTCTTCTCAGCATAGGTCATTATTATCTGATCAGGTTGTGTCTGAATCCCAGGACTCTTACCAATCAGTTATTTGAAGAGGCCAAACACAGTGCCACACCAGGGGCCACACCAGGGGTGTAGCTACTGCAATAAATGCCATACAGTTTGCTATGGAGTCTGCAATAGCAAAGGGGCCCAGCCAAGCAGGTCTTTAGTAGTTGAGACCATAGCCTGCGGAAACTGAGGGAGCACCTATAACCTGCTCTATCTCAGGCTTTAAAGCAGCTAGAGATATGAGATGGGTCTTGTCTTACTGTGAAACTGAGAATCTTTAAAACACACCTGGGGCGTTATCCACCACACAGACAGAGACCCGGTCTGCAGTGAGATCTGCAAGTAATATCTGCCATTTCTGACCTGGTTTCTAAAGGTTCTGTTTCTGGCAGTATGGTGGCTAGGACAACAATCTGCAGGAAGGGAGATATAGATGTTCCTCTCACTGTGTAACTACTGTACAAGGGTGGGTAAGATAGAACTGTGTGCATCAGTATGTCACATATTGGGTATTTTTAATTTTTTTTAATGAGTAAAAAGATGAACACTTTTCCATTTAATGTTTGTTGACACCACAACCCCGATATTTACCAACATCTGGATTTGACCTTATTCACACGAATGTAAGCCATCCGTACCCATGCTGTGAACCGCAAATTGCAGTCCCAATACACGGGCTCCTGTTGTGTGAATCCCGTATTTCGGCGCAGATCTATTGACTTGAATGGGTCCACGATCCGCAAAATATAGCAAAAGATAGGACATGTGGACGTGTCCTATCTTTTGTGCGGTGGAGGTATGGACACCAAAGCCCACGGAAGCGCTTCCGAAGGCTTCTGATCCGTGCATCCGCTCCGCTCTGTATCTAGCGGATTGCAGACCTATTCAAGTCAATGGGTCAGCAATCTATGATACAGAATTCACATAGCTGGTGCCTGTATATTGTGGAACCGCCATTTGTGGTCTGCAATTCAGGCACGGGAGGCTTACTGTCGTGTGAGCGCTTACACTGTAGAATAAGTCTAACCAAACACTTGCACTTACACTATCCCTATCCTGTCTTTTTACTATTGTACAAAAATAGTAACACATAAAGCAAAAAAATGAGCCTGCGCCGATGACGTCACCTCTAAACCCAAAATAGAAGACGTCATCGGCGCAGGCGCACTGAGGAAGTGCTGAGGAAGCGAGCGTCCTTCTCTCAGAGTGCCTGCGCCGAATGAAGACACGTAAGGCGCAGGCGCGGGATTGGAAATGCTGACAGGGCCAGCCGGAGGAGGAGAGCGCTCGCTGGCCCTGTCAATCAACAGGAGAAGGGGTCGTATTTTTTTTAAAGGAGAATGCGGCGGCTACCAGGAAGCAACCGCCCTACTTGCTGGTAGCGAGGTAATTAACATATTATAAAAGTGCGTTTTTTAAAGAAACTAAACCACAGAAAAAGGTAAGAGCACTATATATTGAATAATCACACTATAAGGATTTTAATTAGCCTAAAAATGAAAAATGACTTTTGGGGGGTGACAGAAGCCCTTTAATACACATTAGAAGACCTATGCCTGCATATATATAGCTAAAAATGCTTATTGGGCCTGACAGTGTCCCTTTAAAGTTAAAGTTACTGTCTGCAGGATACCTATTACAGTTTATAAATGTGTACTACTGTGAGCGGGGGGGAGGGGGATCTATGGATGGTGGCACTGTTATAGGGAGGGGGATCCGTGGATGACACTGTTATGGGGGGGTCTGTGGATGACACTTATGGGGGGGATTTGTGGATGACACTGTTATGGAGGGGGATCTGTGCACTGTTATGGGGAGGGCGATCTGTGAATGGCACTTATGGGGGATCTGTGGATGACTCTGTTATGGAGGGGGATCTGTGGATGGCACTGTTATGGAGGGGGATCTGTGGATGACTCTGTTATGGAGGGGGATCTGTGGATGACACATAGCATAAGATGCTATATACGGTATGTGTCATCCACAGATCCCCCTCCATAACAGTGCCATCCACAGATCCCCCATAACAGTGTGTCATCCACAGATCCCCCTCCATAACAGTGCCATCCACAGATCCCCCATAACATTGTTATCCACAGATACCCCATAACAGTGTCATCCACAGATCCCCATAACAGTGCGTCATCCACAGATTCCCTATAACAGTGTTCGTCATCCACAGATCCCCCCCATAACAGTGACTGGAGCAGACCTGCTGATAAACACACCTAGGCCACCACCAGTCAAGGTAAAAACTTACAGTTGTCAATAATGTAATGTAGTGTAGGGGGCCAAGTAATGTTTTGAGGCCATCTTCAACTGTCACCAGCCCTATCTTCTGTGAGAAGCTGTGAGAGTTACAACAGAAAAAACATGTCCCATGAGAAAGAACACACCCCTTGAGATGCCAACCTGAGGAAAATCTTCCAAAGCAACTGTAACAATGAATGGGGAGATCTCTAGATCCATGTGAGGGACAGGGCTGGTTCTAGTTTTGTTATATAGAGATTGTCATGTACTATATGATGTCTGATTTTTATTTTTTACATTAATTATAGGATAACCCTTTTAAAATACATGTGTTGACCATAATTTCTAAATTCAATCACATAACATTGTATAGAAAATGTATCCTCAACTAACCATTCATATTCATAGTCTTCTAGTATTTCTTTATACTTGTTCTAGTATTTCATAAAGATATGCTAAGATTTATATTTTTATTCATGGGCTGGAGCTAATGAATCCTTTACTACATAAGGGTTGGGTTACAAGTTGTGCAAATAACAAATCCAGCAGATATTAGCTATAGAAAAATTGGTAATCTTAAAATATTTTTAATGTAGGTTTAGTAGCTAGAAATGGTGTTTCCTTATTGAAGGTTAGGTTTTTAATGTAGATATGAACCACCTGGCCCCTGCCGTCTACAAAGAAGACAAAGGGCATCACACGCAGGGACCTTTTACAAATTTGTGAAAGGGAGGAGGCAGCATTGCATTGGGGGAGGGAAAATAATTTAACTGCAGGTGTTTGCAGCAGTTCAGTGGTGCCTTACCATCTTTTTTTTGGTACATGCCTGCCAGTCTTGCTATGTTACAGTTCTCTCTGGGCTGAAATGCCCGTTTCACAATGATGTGATAGTAAGCTTTGACTTGGCTAGCACCTAAAATGTCTTTTCCTTTTATTGCATTAAAAATAGCCACAAAAATACAACTAAAGACATATAAAAAGCTACAATAGAAACAATCTTTACATAATCTTTTTAAAATCCAAAAACTTAAAGCGGTGTTACAATATATTATTAGTAGGGGACTGGGAACTTAAAGTGGCCCAGATACCACAGTGCAGCACAAAATACTGCCTCTGCAGAACCAGATACCACAGTGCAGCACAAAATACTGCCTAAATTATTAAATGCTGAGAGCATAAGATCTTTAAGTACCTGGCTTTTGGCTAAAGGAGGGTTTAGGTGGTCCTCTGGGCATCGGCCCACCGGGAGATTTCCCTTACTAGTCTATGGCCAGTCCACCCCTGAGTATATGCCATGTGATTTTGATTGATAGGGGGTCTTATATATGTAGGAACCAAGCTCCCAAGATGTTTAGTACTGCACAACGGTATGCCTTGTTACCACCTATGCAGGGAATTGCAACATACCGTAGAAGCTACTGGGACTTTGATACCCCTATGACTAGTGATGAGAAAAGTGATGGGAAAATGATTTCATTCACAACTTAAAATATCTGCTGCTTTCCAGTAATAATATAATAAAGTGTCCATTAGGCACTACAGGATTCTTCGAGCTATTCTGTAATGATACTCTCCAAGCACTGCTTCACAGAACCAAGGAGTGCATAGAGTATGCAGCCTAATAAGCCAAAAACAGCTGTATGATAGCCTGAGCAATTAGATCTGTATTTAAAGGGGTTGCACCAAGTTTAGAAGTTATCCCCATCCATAGAATAGAGGATAACGAACTGATTGGTGGGGGTCAGACTGCTGGGACTCCCACTGAATTTGAGAACAGTGGCCCAGTTCCCCTGTTCTGATGGAGCGGCAGGACTCAGTAGAGGGATTAGCTATTTCTGGCGGTCCCATAGAGATTGCTTGGCCTGCAGCTCTATGAGGATGAGATAACGGGACCCCCATTCTTGGGATCAGTGGGGGTCCTAACGGTCACTTAGTTATCCAGTATATTGTGGGTAGGCTATAACTTCAAAAATTGGCACCCCCCCCCCCCCTTTACTGGCACTTCACTGGTGTTATGCACAAGAGGTCTATTAGTTTAGTTGGCCACATAGGCAAAATGGAATAATCTTCATGCCTCTGTACATTATCCCAGATGAGGAATACCTTAATTTTGGGCTCTTCTATTCTTCGGTATACGATAATGTGAGCTACACGTATGTAAGTAACCTGTTTTTACCAAGACCCTGATTCACTGACAGCAGCTAACAGGACTCTTCTCACACTACTCCTCCCTCTTGTCTTTTTCAGTTAGATGCAAGCACAGAATGCAGCCTCCCTTGAAGTGAAAAGAAATAACAGATCTACAGACAATCTATGGTCCATAATGGCCCATTTACAGTGTTGGTTTGTTGTGACGTCATAGTTAATTGCCAGGTACATGCCAAGAAAACGTATCTTTACTTTTAGTGTTGGAAACAAGGTATATACCGTATATGTACACATATGCTGTATCTAAAGGGTTTAAATGTGAGCCGCTGTCACAACCACAGCTGATTTATCATCATATATTTATTTTGAAAATCTCCAGATGTTCATTCTTGTAATCTTAGGGTTTTTAATATACATTTTCACAGGAGTCTGCCAGCGTTAGAATCATGGTTTTTAAATTATTGGAAAGAATTATCCAAGCAGCAGAGGGACTTCAAGTCTCTGTCTTGTTTTTATCTTCTTCACAGAGACAATGAAGTGTATTTGCCTCTCCTTCCACAATCAAAGTCTACACGAAAGGGTCTTTTTTATGTGGCACACAAAATACAATTGATCTGGCAGCCAGGTTGCTGGAGTATGATCGTGATATTGTGGGTGATAATTACAGGACATAAGAATACTACAGAGTTTAACCCCTTCCTCCTGTAAGCATTTTAGGGCTTCCAGTGCCCTCACACCTACTATCTTTCGCGGGGTGCAGATGGTAGATAGAGGGAACTTCATCCCTCTAAACCACTTAAATGCCACAGTTGCTATTGACTGCAGCTTCTAAGATATTAAGTGATTGATCCAGGCAGTTAAAGCAGGAGCCTGACTCTGGTGTGACATCCGAGCCATGCTTTCCACTGCACAGGTCTCCTTGTTCTCTATGCTTATTCTAGGCCACCATAGAAACTTGACGGTCTAGAATAAATCTCAGTAATGACCACCATAGAAACTATTGGCGGTCATTAAGGGGTTAGGCTGTGGGAAAATTACAACATATAATGCCTGAAGCCAACATCACTGATGGAATGTGTATTGCCCATAAAATTCAACATTTGACTCATTTGCCAGTTGAATAATATCCCAAATGAGGCATGAGCATTGAATTTACTCTTGATGGCTTCAGCCTGGCTACTGCCTTCAAGATCCCATTGATGTGCACTCTCATTCTTATTATGGACCTCAACTGAATCTAGAGAGATGTACACCTCTTATGAAGATCTTCTAGGATGTTCTTCAACTTCCTAGATGATTTATTGTCTTGTCCTTAAAATAATCTTGGCAGGCCATACACTCCTAGGTAAGGAGATGACTCTCACTGTAATATGTTTAAGGGCCCTATTACTCCCCCTAATGTTCGGGCAGAGCAAGTGCCGATGGATGAAAATTGGTGCTTATTTCCACCAGCCTGATTATGCAGGCTGATGCAAACTTTGAATGTGGGAGGAATGATTGCTACCACGGTTGTTCCTCTCTCATTCTGTTCTATTGATTATCAGCAGAACATTCCTGATTATGTAGAGAGATGCGCTTCCGATAATCGAGCATCTTTCATCCTGATGAAAGACACCCATCAGCCAAAGATTGAGCATCTGCTTGTTGAAGTCCCATCCCCATAGATATTACTGTGAAGCACTTTCCACGCTGACATGTTTCAATACTTTATATCTTAAGGCTCCATGTTTCCACAAAACCTACCATCTCACTTGAGGAAATATAAAAAAAAAAAATCAAATAAGTTCCTTTCAAGGCTTATCAATTTACAGATTCTCAGAGTGTTTTATGTATGTTATTCCTTGTAGACTCTTGCATCCGGTATGTTATTACTTGTAGACTCTTGCACCCGGTATGTTATTCCTTGTAGGCTCTTGCACCCTACTATCATACAGATCCATTTTGAATAGATCTGTGATAGCATGTCTATAGACTGTAAGCTTAGGAGTCATGTGGGTGGTCCTACTCACTGATCGATAGTCTCCCAGTGTGAGTGTAGATAAGTCAGTTACTTATTAGGACCACCCACATGACTCTGCTCTGAATACAGCATATATTTTAATGAATAAATTGCGAGTTATATGGAATCAGTTTCCATGTATCTGCTCAGCTCCTCCTGCTCTATACCATTCTGCCTGCAGACAGCCTTTCATTTTCATGGTGACAGGTTCTCTTCAATAAAATGAGAACCCACACTGTGCTTTACATACATATTTTCAGATGTACTGACCTGTGCTGACTATCCTGCCTGGCATATGATTATTGCGAAGGTCAAACCAAATGCAGAATTTTCAAGCCTTAATTTTAATAAGCAGAGTGAATGGAGCTAGATGTCTGCCAAAATTTAAGATGAGCTTGATGCCAGGTAATAAATCATAACTTCCTGGCACATGACAATGATTTATAATATTCAGAATGATGTCCCAGAAGCTGACAAAGTCTAGCACATATTAACAAAGTGCATTAACATGTCGCTAAAGTATGCAATTCCCAACAATATTTAGACACATTTCTTAGAGGAATAAATGCACCATGTCAGATTTCTTGCATTGGCAATTACTAAGGGGCCGCATGCCTTAAAAATGATGAAAATCAAGAACAGTGGTTCTCTACAAGGCATAAGTGCTAATAAAAACTAGGAAGATGTCAGGACCTACGGGGGGTAGGTTATCTGGGTTAACATATTCTACGCTGTCAAACTGAGCATACTAAAGGAATGGTGCCTACGATGACTCTAGGATCCGCATACAGAAAGGCCCGGTGGTGTGGCATAAGAAACCATCAGTAATGTCATAACCTTTATCATTTTCTGATTGCACTTAAAGGACTTATCTGGGTCTTTATATTGATGGTTTATCCTCATTTGATGTAACTGGGGGAAGTACTGCCGTACTGTGTTCTTCCAGCACCTATTTCCAGCACTGGAGCTGCTCTTGAACATCTGATTGGTCAGGGTGCGGGCTGAAAGACCTCATCTCATGTGATATTGATTGCCTATCCTGACATTATTCTAAAAATCCTGGAGAAGCCCTTTAAAAGTATTTGTTATACATTATACATATTTTTATGGTGGGGGAAATAGAGGCTGTTCTGGACATTATCCAAAATAATGCCACTATAAAGCAAAATAATAATTTGAATGGGGTGTAAAGGCTCCAATATATGGCCCGATGCAGCAAGCAATTGTTGGAAATGAAGTGTTTCTTCCCGACAATCGCCTGCTCGTCAGTGGAGGAGAAAGCTGCATTTACATGCAGTGATCTTCTCCACAGTATAGGGAGGAGTGATCGCTGATGCCATCGCTCGTCCCCATACAGAATCAGATCTGCTGCCGGCAAACAATGGTTTAGGTGACAGCACCAACGATCCTATTACCCAATGAACAAGCGAGTGTAAGACCCCTTTCAGACGAGTGAGTGTCACGCTGCGGGTCCGCAGCGCAGCACCCGTCCTGAACTTCCAGCACTGCCGGGGTCGCATTGCATTATATTGATTTATGATGCTATGTAACTCTTACAGTTCTGGACTGTATTGATTAACACTGACAGCATTATGTCAGTGTTATGAGGTACATTCCAGACCCATAAATCAATATAATGCTATGCGACCCCGGCAGTGCTGGAAGTTCAGGACGGGTGCTGCGCTGCGGACTCGCAGCGTGACACTCACTCGTCTCAAAGGGCCCTAAAGGCGGCAACTATATAAGATTATCTCTAAAGAACATTTGTACAAATTATAGCGATAAACTGCCTGACTATTGGGCAGTGTAAAGGGGCCTTAAAGGGGTTGGTCACTTTCTGTTTACTTGTGACCAATGTCACTATATGACTATATAGCACTTATTAATATAGCCTTTGCTGATATTTTGTGCCATTTGCTATATTTCATAAGCCATGTGCCAATCTTCTGTGCTGTCTGCGCAGAGGTCCTGTCCATAAGATGGCCGCTGACGGAGGGTCATGTGACCAGACATATCATTCAGTCTTCTCTATTCAACAAGGTGCAGTGTATTTGAATTGTCACATGGCCCTCTATCAGCAGCCATTTTATGGACAATGTCTGAGTATTGGCAAACAAATGGGTATACCTGATGAAATATAGGAAATGGCACAGAAGTTCATATTAGTGAGTGCCATATAATCATCTTACAAACACAATGCTCAACTGTAACCAGAAAGTGGACATCCCCTTTAATAATACATATCTCTACAGTGGCTGCCATAGGGTAAATGTATTGCCAGCAGGAGCCTCCTTTGGAGATACTAGCTATGTTTAGCGAAGAGGCTGTCTCATGAACAGATAGATAAATCTGAATCTGCAAGTGTATTGTCATGCCTGTAATTCTTTACCAGCTTTATAAGGAGCAGTTCATAACCAGTCACATTCTATATACAGTTTAGACGTCTTGGTCTGTTAACACTGAACCAAATGCCACCCACTAAGAACATATGACCAAATCATTTCGCGTTTGACAAGTATGGTGAAAGTAGAGACAATGTAGGAGTGTAGAGGAACGCTCAAATGCTAATGTTATTTGGAAACATTAAAGCCGGTTTATTGGATTAAAACTCCCGGCACTGAGGGAAAAGTCTGTCAGTTTAACTAAGCACACGTAAATTGTTTATCTTAATGTAATTCTAGTTGCTGCGCTCAGAAAAGCACTTGAAAGTAGTTTTGACATTGAGTTTTCTCATTGCGAATAGAGCACAACAGTAACGACAAAAGGCAGGAAATCTAAAATGATCCCAAAACAATTTATGTAGAACTAAAACTTATTTATTTTCTCTAGGGTAGACCTTCTGCATATGTAACGCTACATATAACAAATATATATATCTGTAAACAAGTATAATCCTGCGCTGGGACGGTGACAAAAAACACCAAAAAGTGCCCACATTTGTGCAAAAATAAACCATTTAATGCTGCATTTTTATATTAGGACTTATTAAGGCTATAATTCCCAATGTCTGGTTTAGTCCCAACTGTATCCTGTATTCGGAAATACTTCAGGTCTCTGTTCAACTGTCCCTAGTCCCTAGCCCAGCTGTTACAGTATGTAATGCACCCGGCACCAGCTCTGTTTAACAGCTTAGAGCAGCCGATAAAGCTCCACGTGGAGGTGCAGATGTCTCCTGAAATAATCCGTGTTTTTCCTATTTATGTTTTATAAAATGCAGCTTGTGTAATAAATATAACAGACAATTTGCAAGCGAGCGGCGAGAAATGCAATTTCTGTAGTCACTGAGTTTAATGAAAAAATCCTATCAGATCGGAAACAGAAGTATTGTAATTGTGACGCGTTCTATAATGAATACTATGCCTACCTCGGTAACATTTTTATTTTTTTAGGATTTTAATTCACCCTTAATGAAAAATGATTGAAAAATTAAGCAACGCTGAGAAGAGTCTTTATTAAAAATAAGCTCTCGTTTTCTGTCTACAGCTCTTATAAGAGTCTATCTGTCTCCATGGCAACCAACGAAAAACAATCCCAGTTCATTCTGATTCTGCAAGACTGAGCGCTGTAAAACGCTCAACAGGCAAGAACCAATGATTCCCTATGGAAATGGTTCTCACCTGAGCATTTTACAGCGCGTACGATAGCGCTGTAAAACGCCCAACGCCCCAAGAAGTACATGAGCTTCTTTGGGGCGTCTTGTCGCGCGTTCCCGTACATAGACTTCCTGGAACGCGCAACAATGGGCGTTCGCTTGTCTCTGTATGCGCGATTGCAAACGCCCGTACAATCGCGCATACAGAGCGCTCCATCGCGAACGTTCAGGTCTGAACCCAGCGTAAGGGCTACTGCATGTGCCTGAAACTCTGTCCACAAGCGGGGGTCACAGGGAGCACAATTTTTGGGGGTAAAACTGAAATATTACCGTCAAAATCGTGAGATTACGTGAGATATTTCAAAATCATGAGAAACATTATTATTCATGAGATATTACAAAGCCATGAGATATTACCTTCAAAATTGCGAAATACAGTGGGATATTACAAAACTGTGAGATACGGTATTACTTTCAAAGTCGTGCAATATTGTGAGATATTACAAAATCATTAGATATTACCTTAAAAAAACGCAATATGTTTACAATTCCTAGCATGCTTGTTCTCAGAACTACCATAGCAGTGAACTGAGCATGTTGGGAGTTGCAGTTTTGGAATAGCACGAGTGTTGGTCTAGGAAATAGGGAAATGCATATGTGCATGCCTGTACTAAGTAGATAGCATACAGGTCTCATAGTCTCTGTGCAGTGTCCCACTCAGTGATGTAGTAGGCACTTTAAACTTTATGTTTATTTAATTTATTTCTGTAGATCCCTGTATTTCCTATTAACAGGCTGTTGTAGGTTATTACATCTACTCGCCCCTAGGTGGTGCTGGCACCACTTATACATAAAGTTGTGGATGGAGCAGTACAAGACTAGTTCACCATGTAGCTGCTATATCAGCCTCTTGGCTCTGGCCAAGCCAAGGGAGCACATAGAACAAGAACTACATTTCAGCAGCATAGCACAGACCAGTGAGTCTACGTCTGGATATAGAGAAGGTCTAATTTAGCCAATGGACTTCACAAGAAACAGTGACCAGGAGGAATTTAAAAGTACCTGGACACAACCGGATGATTAATGCACAAAATTATCCTTCACCACATGCCTCTATGGACATAGTGGACCATAATTCTTCAGTGAGCATCCTTTCCAAAGAATGGAGCAGAAGACTGATGCCTGCCGTTAGGGAGACCGACTTGTGGATTGCTACTGACTAGTAAGAGCTATTATATCCAGGACCTGAGGGCTAGAGAGTGGACCTAATCTAAGCAGATATAGAAGTAAGGAAAATTCCTCAACTAACAATTGTCAAGCCTGTTATAAGGAATATAGCTGGATCAATATTTGTATTTATTGCTTTACCATGTACATGAACTGTACTGACTAACTGAAGAAAACGAATTGCTCAAGTAAAGTTAAACTATTTTACTATAACCGACTCCTCATTCTTTCCACCACCAATCTTTGCACTGAACGGTGCTGGCGTCTCGAACAACCAAGGTCCCAGCCTCCAAAGCACCCCTAAACACCTATACCATCAAGGGCACCTCAACTACCATCTGGCTGGTGATCCCTGCACTAGAGAGTGCCCCGGAGGATTTAGTGCTGTCTTCCCCATCACTGCACGCTGGCCCAGGGAGCTACAGAACAGCGAGAAAAACTACTACCCCCATCGGCTCACCATACACTACTCTGACACATTTGCCTCTGTGGCCTGGTCGCTGCATCTGTAAGATATTAAAGGGGTTGTCCGCTTTTTACTATTGACTTATCCTCAGGATAGGTCATCAATATCAGATCGGTGGGGGCCATCTCCTGGTACCCCTGCCAATCAGCTGTTTGAATCTAACTGCTCTGTTTACCTGCTCGCCGCAGCTATTGCAGTGATGAGCAGTGTGGTTAAAAATATGGCAATCCCCATTCACTTCTATGGCATGGCTCCGTCTGTTCAAGTGCATACTACAGAGCTGTCCCATAGAAGTCAATAGGGACACCATACTTATAATTACACTGCTCGCCACTATAATTGCTTCAGCAAACAGGTAAACAGAGCAGAGGAGTCATCGCTCGTACGAGTGCTGCCTTCCATTCAAACAGCTGATCCACGGGGAGCCAAGATTCTCCCCCCCCCCCCCTTTTGCCGATCTAATACAAAAACCTTGCACAATCCTGTTGCCTACGATGATCTCCTGGACCACATTGAGTAGATTTGATTCTCTGAAGTGCTTGCAAATTATTAATTATAGATTACAAAAATAATTCTTACATGTCAGCATACTAACTCTCGGTGGCTGAAGACGACGTCAAGCAGAAATGATAAACTCTAAGTCATAACTACATCACGCTGGCACCCATGTCTAAAAGTATTATAGCACCTGTTGTGACTCTATAGTCATATACTGGGCATCAAAAACTAATAATTTGGTCTTTTATCAAGTGCTAAACCTAATATGCCATATTATTCTATTGTAATCATATAACACCCTACGTAAAACAAAAGGACTTCTACAGCAACTACTGAACATACTGTCCGTGTAAAGCTGCTGCTCGGTTTGGCATTTGGGCTTCATTAATATCATAGCTGAATGTTACATTTCAGCATCTCGTAAAAACACATTTCTCCTCTAGATAATGCAGAAACCTGACTGGCTTTCTGACTCTCGAGGGGGAAATCGTTACTGCAAGAACACAGGAACAAGCTATATTTCCTACAGAACACACCTAAGTTTGCTTCTGACTTCAGGGGGACTGTGGGACGCCGCAGTTCATATGATATCACTGGTTTCGAAGGTATCTATTTTACGAAGCTTTGAAAACACTTACTGTATCATTGAGGAGTCCATGTGATTATGTGATCAGACATTATATCTAATTTTCTACAGTAAAACATGAGCATAAATGTAACTGCAGGACATCTCTGTTGGGATTGAATAACTGATGATGTGTCCTGGATCTTACTGTGTGTAACATATGATTTTTTTTTGTCTTATACAGGGACCGCCACTCTTAGTTAGGATTTTCTAATTAAAACCAGCCAACATAGTGACCTGCTTTAAAGGTTTCGGCATTGGTTTAACTTAGTACATAGACCTCCCATGATCACATTTTGGCTGTTCCTTGCTGACACATATTAGTAACTAACATTAATAAGGTGTTCCAGACCTGTTGCCTTTTTTTTTTTTTTTTTTTTTTTTACTTTTAGCCTCTCTACGTTAATATTTTATGTTTCTCCATTTGTTACTTTTTAAAGAATATTTGACATTTGTTAAGATTAGTGTTTTATACTGTACACCAGCCCAAAAAAAAAAAGGTTTATTGTAGCGAATTACAGAAAATGTATTAGGAGGCACATGCATCTTATTCAATTTGTTGCAACCTGAGATGTTTCCTGAGAGTTAAGGCCTCTTTCACACTTGCGTTGTCTGGATCCGGCGTGTACTCCACTCGCCGGAATTACACACCGGATCCGGAAAAACGCAAGTGTACTGAAAGCATTTGAAGACGGATCCGTCTTCAAAATGCTTTCAGTGTTACTATGGTACCCAGGACGCTATTAAAGTCCTGGTTGCCATAGTAGGAGTGGGGAGCGGGGGAGCGGTATACTTACAGTCCGCGCGGCTCCTGGGGCGCTGCAGAATGACGTCAGAGCGCCCCATGCGCATGGATGATGTGCCATGCGATCACGTCATCCATGTGCGTGGGGCGCCCTGACGTCACTCTGGAGCGCCCCGGGAGCCGCACGGATGGTAAGTATACCGCTCCCCGCTACACTTTCCCATGGCTGCCAGGACTTTAGCGTCCCGGCAGCCATGGTAACCACTCTAAAAAAGCTAAACGTCGGATCCGGCAATGCGCCGAAACGACGTTTAGCTTAAGGCCGGATCCGGATCAATGCCTTTCAATGGGCATTCATTCTGGATCCGGCCTTGCGGCAAGTCTTCAGGATTTTTGGCCGGAGCAAAAAGCGCAGCATGCTGCGGTATTTTCTCCGGCCAAAAAACGTTCCGTTCCGGAACTGAAGACATCCTGATGCATCCTGAACGGATTTCACTCTATTCAGAATGCATTAGGATAATCCTGATCAGGATTCTTCCGGCATAGAGCCCCGACGACGGAACTCTATGCCGGAAGACAAAAATGCAAGTGTGAAAAAGCCCTAATAGAGATGTTAACTCTCAGGGAACTTCTCCCTAATCTAGCAACATCCTCTTGCGTCTGCTTGCTGTATGAGCCACATTGTTATGCAACAGGCACATGCCAATCAAAGAATCTAAATTAAAGGGGTTGGCTCATCTGAGACAATGGGTGAATATCGCTAGGATATGCCCCCATTGTCCGATAGGTGGGACCCGCACCTATATCGAGAACGTAGCAGGAAAAGCGGTGGCTTGAGGACCCCGGTCCGACCACCACAAAGCATTCTCCCCATAGAAGTGAGTGCTCGGCTATTTTCTTTGGCCCCATAGAAATAAATGGAGGGCGGCTGCACTTCTGCAGTGCACCCTCCACCACTTTCGGTGCTTCATTTAGGAGATAGATGCGAGACCTGTGTCTATCAGATAATGGGGCATATCCTAGCGATGAGACAACCCCTTTAAATTATGAGCATCAGGAACGCAGTGGCTAACCTCTCCTGGTTCAGCGCTCAGTGACTATGCAGCTGTTTTTGATGAGCTCCTCAATGTGTTCTATACTCTCCAAAATATTGAAATTGTAACACCAAGAAGGACAAGCTGTAAGGTTATATGTCAGGAGGTAGCAGGGGCAAGCTAGATTCAATGCAAATTTTTTTAGTTTCTTGAAATCTCAAAAATCTGATTGAGTCATGTGGGATGACTGTGCAATGCCTCCTGTTCATCTACATATCAGTTATCACCATTGTTGCAAATGGAGAGGGGCAGAATCTTTGATCTGAGAGACTTTGGTTTATCACTACGAAAAATTGCTATGGGCCTAGATGTCAGCACTGTTCAACGTTGGCTGTGGTAGTAGGGAGAACAACGAGGAACTGGAATGATGGAAAGAGGTGCACAGAGGCAAAACTCTGCACAGATGGATTGTGTGAGATTAGAAGAATGGCGTATAGTGATTCATTCTGTACTGCATATGAAATTGGACGTCACAACCCAAGCCTAGGGTGGCAGATAGTGTCTACGCACACTAGGAAATAAATCAGAGTCATAAGGTGAAAGTTATCAAGCAGGTGTAAAGGAAAACTGGCCTAGTTGCTCATAGCAACCAATCAGATTCCACCTTTAATTTTCAAAAGGAGCTGTTCAAAATGAAAGGTGGGATCTGATTGGTTGCTATGGGCAACTAGGCCAGTTTTCCTTTACACCCGCTTGATAAATCTCCCCCATGGCCTTTTTTTGTTTTTAGAGCGACAGATTGCTATTTACTGTTGAGCAAATTGAAGTCAAATGAATTGACTTCAATCTGAATTTCAAGAAAAACTTGATTCGCCACAAAGTCGAACTTCCTTGCGCTTCTGAAATGGCAGTAAAAAAAAAATATATACATATCACATCCAATTGCTTGCGGAGAGGCCATCGCTGCCAGCTTGGTTGAAGAAGACTCGCAAAATCTCATGCGCTGAGTAATAACGTAATCACATCACTGCGCAATATTATGAGCGTTTTCTTCAATCAAGATGGCCCCCGACGGCCCCTCTGCAAGCAAACAGATAAGGTGAGTATGTATATTCTTTTACCTTAATTGAGCCCTGAAAGGCCTTAATTTTAATGTCAGATGCCGTGAACAACGATGAACGTGGAATCTGAGAGGTTAATGATGGAGGGCGGCAAGAGCACCGTTCCCGTCATTGCGCCCACTGCTTACAAAGGAATGTGATTCTTTGTGAAATTCCGCAAAGCAGCTGAATCGAATTTTTTATAACTTTGCTCATCACTAATTAAGGTGTTAAGTAGAGATGAGCGAATTTCATATTTTGAAATTCGTTCACGCTTCGTTTACTGGTAAAAGTTGAATTGCATTATGGATTCCGTTACCACGGACCATGACACAATTCTATGATGGAATGCATAATGGAATGCCTTTAGAGGCAATCCGTTATTCATTCCGTCATAATAGAAGTCTATGGGCTGCAAAACGGATCAGTCCCGTTTCCGTTATGCAGAGGAGGACTCCGTTATGCAGGGGAGGACTCATCATAGAATTCCATAATAGAATTGCGTTATGGTCCATGGTAACGGAATCCATAACGCAATTCACCTTTTACCAGTAAACGAATTTCATAACCGGAATTTCGTTCATCTCTAGTATTAAGGTACTGTACAATCTTCCTAGATCCATCCAGTAGGAACCTTGATAAAACTTTTTGACAGTTAATTTACAGTTATTTGGAAATGCTTGAAGGGTCTCCTTTAAACTTTTAGATACATTCAACTATATCTACTGCATGTTTAATAAAAGCTTTACAGAGAATGTATTGCTCCTGAGCAAGTAGTAAAGGCAATTACACAGGGTGTGTGTTGCTCTTTCTACATATACACAAGAAAGAAAAAAAGAGAAAAAATAATGTAACGGAGGAGATTTATCAAAAGTGGTGTAAAAAAAAAAAAAACTGTCTCACTTGCCCATAGCAACCAATCAGATTCCACCTTTCATTTTCCAAAGTAGATTTGAAAAATGAAAGGTAGAATCTAATTGGTTGCTACTTAAGACAGTTTTCCTTTACACCACATTTATTAAATCTCACCCAATGACTCTATCTATAAAGCTGCAACCGGTTTGCCAACATGCTGCCCAATTTGCCAGTTTACCGTTTTTGGATGCTGCTTTTGACAAACCATACTCTTAGACTGCATCACAATTTATTAAGGAAACCTGTAAATGTATTAAACAATAACTTCCAGACATCAGCCTCTTGGAAGAGCAATAGAGTATTGTAGAGGTAATACTGGGAGCAATAAAACATCTAAGACAATACTTTGGAGACTGCCTGAAATTTAAGACCTTTAACAGTAAAGAAATTTCCTTCGCTAGACATAATATATTCAGTTTAACACAGGCCAGCTTTCTGAGTGCTACTTCCCCCAAACTGGTAGAGAACACCTGTTGTGGTTGAAGGTGCAGTCATCTTTTCCTGCTGATATAAAGTAATAGAATTTCCCAGACAATTATTTGAAGATCAGCGATCATCCAATGTGTTAGAACCCAATGTAAAAATAAATATTTTGGCCAATTTTCAAGCAGCTGTTCTTATTCAATAATGAGTGTTTGGCTTTTGAAAAATTTGGGCGTATTAAAAAGGAAAGTATTAGGATCCCCTTGTAAAAACATGTTGTCCTTGGTAATTGTATGGGAACTGATGGACTCCAAACAGTATTTAGGTCATGTTCAGATCTAATGATTTCATGTGGTTTGCTATGATAAGTCCTTTCGCACCGGATGAGTCATAAAATCCATAGAATCGCCATTGGT
Source organism: Bufo gargarizans (assembly GCF_014858855.1). Classification (NCBI taxonomy): domain Eukaryota; kingdom Metazoa; phylum Chordata; class Amphibia; order Anura; family Bufonidae; genus Bufo; species Bufo gargarizans. Next base: position 57,501 of record NW_025334170.1, on the reverse strand, counting down.
TGGAGGACTTGTTAACAATAATTTTTATTAAACAATCTGACTTAGAATTCAGTCCAAGGCCGTTAAACCTCTCCATCGAGCAAAAGGTCTCTATGTATCTAAACTGAAAAAGCTTCAAAAAGAAAGAAAACCCAAAAACAATTATATTAGGAAGTGTAGATCTAGTACAGAAAGCCTGCGTCGCTAATATATGCACATGTACCCAAACACAGTCATGCTAAATGAGGAACATATGCATATTATAACACTGCTGTTTATATAAGATGTTTTAACTTGAAAAGCCTTTCTTGAGTAGGTGGAAGTATTTACAGTTCAAATTTATCTTAATCCCCCAGGCACTATTGTTCTATGATGAAGAAAATATCCAGCTTTGAAATACTCAGCACTTGAGTAAACATTTGAGACCGTCTCCCTATAACATCATAGCTACGAGGAAATCAAAAGTCCAAGAAAGCAAGAAAAAAAAAGCCCTGTCAAGCAATATTTAAAGGGGTTGTGCATGTTTGGGGGGGTGGGGAAAATGTAAGGTTGGCAAACTCCCCCTCCTGCACAGACCTGAGAAGTGAAGCATGATTAACTGCTTCCCAGCGATGGCTCTCTGCTCTTTTTCTACCCAACCTCGGCCTCTCCACTCAAACTTCTAGTTTGATGCCGCTGCAGCCATTCTCTAGCAACAGAGGTGACCTGCTCCCCTTGCGTCAAGACCAATGAGAGAGCAGGTTACTGATGCGGCCAGCAATTGGCTGTCAGTGGAGTCAAGACGGAAGTTCACATCCAGGAACAAGGGCAGAGCAGTGGAGGCCAGAGAACGCAGGATTCGGGAGCCAACTTTAGGAAGCAGGTAAGTATGCTTCCCTTTACAGGTCTGCCCTGGAGGACTTGTCTATACCCCCTCACCACAACATGCAGAAGCCCTTTAATAAAAGCATTATAAGCAACAAACTTTAAGTCACATCTCAGTCTACATAAAATGTCTGACATTGGTGGGCATGGTTTAGTGCTTTTCTAAAAAAAAATCAAAAAGTACTTATGTGGTTAATATAACCAACTAACAGATACAACAAGAGGGGTAATTGAAGCAGTGTTCAGCCTTCTACATTTTTCTACAAGATGGTTAAACAGAGTAGCTTATCCCTCATATAGTTTACAAAAATTAAAGGGGTCGTCAGGGAGTTTAATACTGATGACCTATCCTCAGAATAGGCCATCAGTATCAGACTCATCTTAAAGGGACACTGACAGGGCCAATAAGCATATTGAGGTATATATATGGCACTACAGGTCTTATAATGGGTATTACAATCATATAAGTATCCCCCCTGTCCACATTATACATACAGTAAACTTTAAGTTTTATATCCTGCTCCAACGGTCTTCAATCTGCTCAAGGGGCGGCGTTTCACCTCTCTTACGCCCAGCCAGCCTCCCCCAACTGCCACTTTGAAGCGCCGCCCAGCTCATGAATATTCAGTTTGCTGGGCGGCTTCTGCGGTCCCCGCTCTGAAGCGCTGCGCTGAACAGTGCCCTGTGCATGCGCCGGATCTTGTGAAGTCGGGGACAGTAAGCGCCGCCCAGCAAAGTTAATATTGATGAGCTGGGCGGCGCTTACTGTACCGGACTTCACAAGATCCGGCGCATGCGCCGGGCACTGTTAAGCACAGCGCTTCAGAGCGGGGACCGCAGAAGCCGCCCAGCAAACTGAATATTCATGAGCTGGGCGGCGCTTCAAAGCGGCAGTTGGGGAGGCTGGCTGGGCGCAAGAGAGGTGAAACGCCGCTTCTTGGGCAGATTGAAGACCGTTGGAGCAGGTTATAAAACTTAAAGTTTACTGTATGTATAATGTGGACAGGGGGGATACTTATATGATTGTAATACCCATTATAAGACCTGTACTGCCATATATATACCTCAATATGCTTATTGGCCCTGTCAGTGTCCCTTTAAGCCAGTGACATCATGTTCATTAGTCACATGTTCTAGGCGTAGCTATATCCAATTCAAGTGAAGGGGGCTGAGTAGCAATACTAAGCAGTCACTATCTATTGGATGGCACTGTGCTTGGTAACTTGTGAGGAGGCCGCAGCGCTCATCCGAGCCCTTTAACTTCTTCAAACAGCTGATTGGTGGGGGTACCTGGAGTTGGACCAACTTTCATCAGATACTGATGACTTATCCTAAAGATAGCTCATCAGTATTAAACATTTAAATTTTAAACGCCTTTAATTTTGTGTGTTACATTTTGTAAAAGCAATGCAGAAATCTGGCAAATGTCCTGTATCTCCCCTCCATTACCCTTTTAGAACTTTAGGGTTATCAACAGTTAGATATAAATGTACATATCCATAGTGCTATTTTAACCTCTTACAAATTACAGTCTCCTTCCAAGTAATGGGAACATTAAATTATTTCAGTTATCAAAATTGGTGGTGACAATTTATAAACTTTTAGTTTTTTACCAAAATGCTACATGTTTAAGTTCAAATAGAAAAAAATATCTTAACATCTCTGCAAATGCTGCCTCTTTCTTAGAATTGCAAATTGGCGAGCAATGCTAAATCAAATGCGCAAACTCGCACAATTACTGAAGAGCCGCAGTACATATGTATACATATATAATGTAACCTGGCAAACTATAATAAGGATTTTATCATTTTACTCTGACTTTTAATGTTTTTCCTAAAAATGGATTTCAAAGACAAAGGGAGTTAAAAGAATGTACTCGCAGACAGAAAAGGGAGTAGGGAAATCAGACCAGACTTTTTTTTTCTCCCACTGAACACCACTGGAATTATAAATAGGACAATTCATCTCGTTCTGTGTTATGTTATACAGTAAAGGGTCAGACTTCAGCAGACACAAAGAGAATCAAATAGTGATGTATATGTGAAAAGGCACAGCAAGGAACACGGTCAGGTTGGAAGAAACCATAAGGGATCTAGAGAGATCTGGGGAAATAATTAGAGGAAGTTGAGCAGAAGTTCAAGACTATTATTAGCATATTGGCGCCGCACAATTTCATGACAGGTGATATTCAGCAATTTTTTTTAGGTTCATTATAAAAACAATTGAAAAGCTATCATTAATATACTGTATGGTCTGGGTTTCTTCAGTGCCAGTCCTAGACATCATGTCATTTGACTGTCCATTAAATGAATGGTAAAATCTATGTCAAATGTTTCCAACAATCTGTAACCAAACAGCTAAATATCTGTATTCGAAAGCTACAGCAGCATCCAGTTCTATCAAGAAGACCACCAGACACTGCCTTTATGCTCTGGAAGATTGCCATGTTTATCCTGCAAGAAACTTCACTAAATAGTAAAGAATCTGCACCTTGTCTTCCTGACTGCACACATTCTGCTGCAGAGTAATGCATTTTTGATATATGTTTTAAGGAAACCTCTTGCAGTCAATGTAAAAAAAGGCTTATATGGACATAAAACAATACAAATAAGGGATGTCCACCTTTCTATCCCAACACCAATCCCATCCCAATGTTTGCTGGATGCTCTTCAGGCCTTTTCTTCCTGATTAGCCAATCATTGGCCTCAGTGGTTGCCTGCTTCAGCCAGTGATTAGCTGAGCAAGCATTTCCTGTGTGTTGAGGCAGAACTAGGAAATGAAGTCCAGCAGAGACCATATAAGAGTTGGAACGGGAGTGTTGGGAAAGAGTAAAGTGAGTATCTCTTATTGTATTATTTTACATCAATCCAAGTTGATTTTTTAAATTGAGCTGCCAGATATTCCTTTCTAAGGATCTAAGCATATACAGTGCTGCCCATAATTATTCATACCCCTGGCAAATTTTGACTTAAAGTTACTTTTATTCAACCAGCAAGTAATTTTTTGACGGGAAATGACATAGGTGTTTCCCAAAAGATAATAAGACGATCAACAAGAGGCATTATTGTGGCGGAAAAAAAACATTTCTCAGCTTTTATTTACATTTGAGCAAAAAGTGTCCAGTCCAAAATTATTCATATCCTTCTCAAAAATCAATAGAAAAGCCTTTATTGGCTATTACAGCAATCAAACGTCTCCACATGTATTTTTGCCCATTCATCTTTAGCAATGAGCTCAAAATCTTTCAGGTTGGAGGGTCTTCTTGCCATCACCCTAATCTTTAGCTCCCTCCACAGATTTTCAATTGTATTCAAGTCTGGACTCTGGCTGGGCCACTCCAAAACGTTAATGCTGTTGTCTGCTAACCATTTCTTCATCACTTTTGCTGTGTGTTTTGGGTCATTGTCATGCTGAAATGTCCACTGGTGCCCAAGGCCAAGTTTCTCTGCAGACTGCCTGATGTTGTCGTTAAGAATCCCCATGTATTGCTCTTTTATCATGGTGCCGTTTACTGCGATTAGGTTCCCTAGTCCATTGAATGAAAAACACCCCCAAAGCATTAGGTTCCCACCACCATGTTTGACAGTGGGGATGGTGTTCTTTGGGTTGAAGGCTTCTCCTTTGTTACGTCAAATGAAGGAAACATTGTGACCAAACAATTAAATTTTTGTTTCGTCTGACCATAACACAGAAAACCAGAAGTCTTCTTCTTTGTCCAGATGAGCATTTGCAAAGGCCAAGCGAGCTTTTGTGTGCCTGGTCTGCATCCGTGGAACCCAGCAGTGTGCAGTGTCCGTTGGATTGTCTGCCTTGATACATTGGCACCAGCAGAGCCCAGATTTACCAGGATGGAGTTGGTGGTGATCCTTGGATTCTTTTTCACCTCTCTAACTATCTTTCTGACCAGCACAGGTGTCACTTTTGCTTCCGACCACGTCCTTTGAGATGAGTGCGGAACATCTTGTATTTTTTGCTCAAATAAAAATAAAAGCTGAGAAATGTTTTTTTTCCCCGCAATAATGCCTCTTGTACATCGTCTTATTATCTTTAGGGAGACACCTATGCCATTTCCCGTCAAAAAATTACTTGCTGGTTGAATAAAAAAGTAACTTTAAGTCAAAATTTGCCAGGGGTATGAATAATTATGGGCAGCACTGTATGCTAGCTGCAGAAGTGACATACCAGAAGACACTTATGGACCCCTTTCTTAGCAGGGATCATATATGTGAGACGTTTTAGCTGTGGTAGGCTCCTTCACTCCAGGCAAATTCTAATTATGAAGAGTATAATTTTGCTTTGGATCTGGGAAAACAAATTTGGACCCTTGAACATCAGAATGTCAGTCTCACCTTTGCTTCTTGCTTGCATAGGAGACCCCAACATCCTTGTCTTAACATCAGTGGCTTCTCCCTTGACCTCAGGTGTGTGATATGCACAGTACCTGGGTTGCAATAGGCAATATCTGTATGTGTTTCTCCTCTTGCCTGATCCCATACATCTGTTTTGATGTTATGGGATGAGGCCTTTGGAGTCTTGTGTATGGTATACTATAAGCATATGCGAACTATGCAACCGGCCATTGTCATCTAAATGATAATCCGAGTGCATTCGCATAATTATTACTTCCACTTCGAGGCTGCAGAATGTTTGTGGGTTTCTGTCCCCTAAATGAGGACCCTACAATGGCCAATCTCGTCATTCTCCCAACCAGTATAAATGGTGCTGATTGGTACACCGAGCTATGAGTGGGAAGGTGTCATTAGAGATGAGCGAATCGAAACTGACGAATTGGAATTCGTTTAGAATTTCAGGAAAAATTCGATTTGCAAAGAATGCGAGTTTCCTGGCTCTTCGTGGTAACGAATAGCATTTTTCAAACAATATGGCGACTACACGTGTGAGGACTGAGGACAAGTGGAAAGGAACTCTGGGAAGGCAGGATCACCCAGATTGACATGCCTGCATGCAGCCAATCAGCAGCCAGCCCTGTGATGTCACAGCCCTATAAATACGTCGGCCATCTTACAGTCAGACATTTTCCATCGATCAGAGTGCAGGGACAGATGTGTGAAGGCACTAGAGACAGCTATGGGAAAAACGATAGTGGAAAAAAAAGACAGAAAAAACGATTTATAAGTGCAGGGAAAGGATAGTGAGGAAACATTTCACAGTATCTTAGTGGAGGGAAAGACATCAGAAGGCGCTAGGGACATTGATAGGAAAGTGATTTACAAGTGCAGGGAACGATTATTTGGGGATCCAAATAGTCATTAGACAGCTCTGTCATTCAAGCTTTTTGTCATTGGGCTGCAAGTCTTATGTTGAAAAGCCTTTAGAGGCTTATGTCTTAGTATCTTATTCAGTACTGCAAGAAAAATATATGCACATTTCACTTAAGCAGTTATTTCTGATGAAAGAGTATAGGGGCGTATTTCAGTCTAACAAGAAAAATATATACGCACTGCAGTGTTGCAGTTATTTCTGGTAAAAGCGTATAGGGACGTATTTCAGTAAAATAAGAAAAATATATACGCACTGCACTGTTTCAGTTACTTCTGGTGAAAGCATATAGGGGCATATTTCAGTAAAAAAAAGACAAATATATACGCACTGCACTGTTGTAGTTATTTCATGTGAAAGCGCATAGGGCCTTAAGGGATCGCCTTTTTCAGGGGGTCACATTCACAGATATCTTCATGGACACCAGGATTAAAGTCCAAATGATGGTTTATTTTCACCACCCCAAACATACATAATACAAAATAATACATATAATGGTTTCCCTGTCTCACCTATAATCACAGCTTTATGCACAGGGTCTCAGGCTCCAAGCCTTAGTCAGTCTGCTCACCAACCCACAGTCCGCACCGGGAAGAGATCAGGCTTCACATAGCCTCGTGGCTCCTCAGTCCCCCTGTCTGAGACCACTCAGAGCCTCTGCAGGTCTCTGTTTCAAATCACTCTCTCCCCCAGACTGACATACTAGGAGGTTCTTTATGCCAACCTGAATACAGCAGGCCTCAACTGCGATCACCTCAGGAAGAAGGGAATACCCATCCTGGAAGGGTGTGGATTGGCAGATCCCACTTCCAGTCCTATCTGCCAATCCACCTAAAATCCAGCCCAGAATTAATAAACAAAACTGTCTCAGCAAACTATGCTTTGCTGAGACGACTGCCGCTCTCTGGATTTTAGGTGTCTCACCCAGCTGAGGTACCTGAGTGGGACATACACGCCTTCCAGCACTGCTCCCATTACCACATATCCCCCACCTCTTCTTCAGACCGGAGGTCTGAGCATTTTCCCACATCGTACCATGGATTGCTGCAGCTCTCGACTGCACTGTTCCCAGTCATGGTCGTGTTAAGACCCTTTCTCCTTTGCTTTGCGGAGCTCCTTCAGCAGAGCATGCTCGTCACCACTCTCTCCTTTTAAACGCATCTGGTTCTTCTTTTCTGCAGGGTTTTTCTCAGGTTCGACTTCAGTTTCAGATACTCCAACACATTGGCCTGAGCTTCTTCAGCCTTTATCTCCATTCACTTTGTTAGCCCTCTCATCAATCTCAGACATGGCATCATATATCGGCACTTTTAACTCCTCGTCTTCTGGCATTCCCTCTAGATGGTCACCCAGGATATTGTTCCCCATTCGTGTAGGCTCTAGGAGAGCCATCTCACAGTAGTAGACAACATCTGCATGCCGGTCGTCTGTCTCCTTGTATTTATTCCCCAGCAGACCGCTGGCTTTCTGGAAGTATTTTGGTGAAAAAACTAATTTCATTCAGCGTTCAGCGCTGCAGTTATATGTGGTAAAATCTTTCGTGACTTATGTTGGTGGGGAAAAAAAATTGTATTCAGCGTTAAGCGCTGCAGTTATACACGGTAAAATCTTTTGTGATACAAGGAGGAGATTCCTGGATACAGGCAGTGCTGGGCTCCTTCACAGGGGGGCGAGGCTGGGCTCCAAAACGGTTAGTGCAGCCCCTTGGGCTTCTTACCAGGCTGATTTACATATATATAAAATCATTTGTTACACTCAATAAAACCACTGCCACCTCCAGATTCTGTCATTGTGCCACTCTGTGGTCTCCTCATGCTGCCGCCACCACCAGACTGTGTCATTGTGCCGCTATGTGGTCTCCTCATGCTGCTGCCACCTCCAGACTCTGTCATTGTGTCACTCTGTGGCCTTATCGCGCTGCCGCCACCTCCAGACTCTGTCATTGTGCCGCTCTGTAGTCTCTTCATGCTGCTGCCACCTCCACACTCTGTCATTGTGCCACTCTGTGGCCTACTCCTGATGCTGCTGCTGCCACCCGCCAGACTCTGTAATTGTGCCACTGTGTGGCCTACTCCTGATGCTGCTGCTGCCACCACCTACAGACTCTGTTATTGTGTCACTCTGTCACCTATTCATGCTGCCACCACTTCTAGACTCTGTCATTGTGCCGCTCTGTGGTCTCCTCATGCTGCTGCCACCTCCGGACTCTGTCATTATGCTGCTCTGTGGTCTCCTCATGCTGCCGTCACCTGCAGACCTGGACATTGTGCTGCCACTCGGTGGCCTCCTCATACTGCCGCCACCTCCAGACTCTGTCATCAGTGGCCTTCTGCTAATGCTGCTGCCGCCACCTACAGACTCTGTCATTGGGCCACTCTGTGGTCTCCTCATGCTGCTTTCACCTCACCACTATGTCATAGGTCCACTCTGTGGACTTCTCATGCTGTTCCCACCCTCCCCACTTCATGACCGGGCCACTATTTTGGCTTTCGGCCTGGCTGACATCATCATTTATTTGACACTTGTTCTGATCTGTCAGAAGGAAGGAAAAATGAGATGCACAACGGATCCTGTCTGTGTAGCAGCTGTAAGGCCTGTATGGTCCCATCAGAATTGGCTTATGATTTGGTAGCCAAAAGCAGGAGTGGGTACAAAACACAGAAGACATACAAATATTCCATTCACGTGTCATCTCTGTTTTAGATCCACTCCGGGTTTTTTGCCTGATGGATTATTGAGCAAATGCTGACCGAGTGAAGGCGTATAATCCACAGACAGGATCAGTTTTTTCTGTGTATTTGTTCTGACGGATCAAAGAATGGGGAAAATTAATCAGTGTAGTCAACACAAACTTACTGCTGAAACCCTCTGCACTCTGTCAGGGGTCTCTACTTGTATAAGCATTTAATAGAACAGGTTCTGTAGACATCTATGTGGAATCAACTGACGAGGGTGTAAAAGGAGTGCGCTTCTTCTTAAAGCTAACATCTACCTGTAAGGCTGAGTTGATACTTGAGTTATTTTGTCAGTTTTGGCCCTGTGACTGCCCTAATAAGTGAAGTGTGCAGTGATTCTAAGAGAGACGCCTGTTATCTGCATGTTATATGGACTTACACAATTATTTCACTACCAAAGCAGATTCCCTTCCCTATGCATGTTTACTGCAAGACACAGTGTTCTACACCACTATGAAGGCTCTCAGCAGCCAGGAAATAGACTTTTTTTACGCGATTCGCCGGGAATAAATTCGGCTGGAAACTAATTTTTCCCAAAAATTCGGTGAACCTGACGAGTCGAATTTTTGAAAATTTCTCTTATCTCTAGGTGTCATCTAAATGATGATCCCACTAAGCGGCTGTCCTATCAGTATGAGTTGGTACCATTGGCCATCTGCACCCTGCTGCTATTACCCTTCCCGTTAGACTATATTAATTTACCTATATTTGTTTCCAGGTGTTTGCCCTTTCTGCCACTACAGTATGTCATTCATCTTATCATTGATCACCATCGTGCTGGCTGTGACGGTGCTGGTTGCCTAGTTACTGATGACGCCATACGTCGCTTCAAGTTTCTGGTCACCTTTGTTGCCTGGTTATGACGTGATAGGCCACTTCTGGCGTCTTCGGCACGTCTGTTGCTTCCTTCGCATTGTAATCAAATGTGCGCTTTTGGGGCTTCCTGCTATGGCACTCCTATGACTTTTAAAGAATGGTATCTGTTCCAATCTCCAAGCTACACCATCATTACAGTAAGTGTAGTTTTTTTTCATGCTCTGATAATATGATACATTTAACATGGTGGGTATTCACTATTGGTGAGTGACCGTGTATTGTATGGTGGGTGGTTCACCCAAGGATATTGTGTATTTAAACAATACCGTATATCTTCACTTCTGGCTTGATAAAGACTAGATATAGTCGAAACATGGCCATGTTTGATGCAGATTATTGAATAAACCACATGAATTGGAAGAGTGCTGCAGCTTTCCTTTGTTTTGCTTAGGACCTGGCATAACTCCTATAATGTGTATTTTAGTAAATATGTGTATTTCCAATCATTTACATTAAACTTTTGATTCATAAAAACACTGTAGATCAATACCAGAACTTAAAATCTTTTTTCATTTTTTTTCCTTCTGAATATTCCATTATCAGATTTGTTGAATTGTTACCCTTTACAACATTGTTTTAACGTGGAATTAAGAACTCAGATGAAAGTATGCAGCCAAATCCTCTGAGTTATAGTGAAGATGAAATACAGACATGGAGAAAAGTCCTAAAGAAATTCAATCTGTTTGAAAATGTAAACTACTTTCACTTGAAAGTTACTCCTTGATCAAGGACAAAGTTGCAAAATTGTCAAAAAATGCCCCCTCTGTATTTGTAGCTAAGAATGATTTCTTTTTTTTTGTCAGACAACCAAAAGGTTAAATTACAGTACTCATTAATTTCTGACACTTTAAGTTGTGATTTATATTAAAAAATATTACACTTTATCTGGAAAACCCACAAGATCAGCCTCAGCTGATCCAAAAATAATGGTATTCAGGAAATCACCGGATATCTAGCAGAATTTTATTAAAGGGAATGTCACTTTATTTTCACTTTATATCTTACAGTCCTAATGTTGACTATGTGGCACTTATTCATACATCTTTATTTCAACATCTAAGTCCATGTCAAAATCCATGTCCTGCATAACGGAAACTAGACGGATCCGTTATGCTGCCCATTGACTTCTATTATGACAGAATGCAAAACGGAATGCCTCTTAAGGGCTTCCGTGGTGCATTCCGTGATAGCATCCTGTTATATTCCGTGATGATGGAATCCATAACGGAATTGCACGAATACCCAAACCCGAAATAGAAAAACACAAGTTTGCTCATCCCTACTCACAAGCAATTGCTATGGCTGTACCAATTCCGGTTGCTTATGCAATGGCTGTATCACGATCGGCGTGACTATCACATACGTGACACAGAGGGAGGGAAAGAGGAAGGCCCTGCCCAAGTGAGAGGGAAGGTGGTGACCCCTGACTCACCTTGCGGCTGGCACCTGGCTGCCCTGACGTCCCTAGACGGGTTCCTCACCCGTACGCCGATCACGTGCCTAAAACCCTGGCTTTCCCTAAGATGAGCCCTAGATAGTGAACAGGGCGGTGGGAACACTATTCCGCACCACTAGCTCTAAAGGAAAACACCAAGGGGAGGACAGACAATACAGACTCAACATATAATCCCAGGTGGGCGACAACAGGAGACAACAAAAAGCCCAACAGGGATCCGGAGGGTAGCACTCTGGAACAACAACCAGGATTCACAGCTCCAGTGGGTCAGTATAGAAGTCCAGGCAGGAAGCTCTATAACTGGCAACTAGAGAAGTGTGAGAGGAGAATATAAGGAGGTTGGGAGTGGCAGACAAGAAACAGCTGAGGAGGAGAAGCTACGGATCCCTGAGTGAGACAAAAAGGATAGCAAGGCAAACACAGAAAACAATCACTAAGAAACAACGTGATCTTTAGACATAGAGCGCGCAGCCACCCGCTGCGACTTCCTGACCCCGGGTATAACGGAGTCAGACGTGGCTCTTGACACCCTCGTGACAGTACCCCCCCTTTCACGAGGGGCCTCCGGACACTCAGGACCAGGTCTCTCAGGATGAGAGGCATGGAAAGCCTGAATTAACCTGTTGGCGTTTACCTCTGACGCTGGAACCCACATTCTTTCCTCGGGACCGTAACCCCTCCAATGCACCAGATACTGAAGAGAGCGGCGGACCCGACGAGAATCAACAATTCTGGATATTTGAAACTCCAGATTACCATCCACAATAACAGGAGGAGGTGGCAGCGGTGATGGTTCTAGAGGTGGAACATACTTCTTGAGTAACGACTTATGGAAGACGTTATGGATCTTAAAAGTCTGAGGTAGCTCCAGGCGAAAAGCCACAGGGTTAATGACGGCTACTATTTTATAAGGACCAATGAACCTAGGGCCCAGTTTCCAAGAGGGAACCTTCAACTTAATATTCCTAGTAGACAACCACACATAGTCATTCACTCCTAGGTCCGGACCTGGCGACCGTTTCTTATCGGCCATGCATTTATATTTACCACTCATATTTTTCAAGTTAGCTTGCACCTTCTGCCATACCGATAAGAGATGAAGAAAACCGTTCCTCTTCGGGAACCCCAGAAGACCCCCCCTCTTTGAAAGTACAAAATTGGGGATGAAAACCGTATGCACCAAGAAATGGTGACTTGCCAGTGGATTCCTGACAGCGATTATTTATGGCAAACTCGGCTAACGGTAAATATGATGACCACACCTCTTGGTTTTCAGACACAAAACACCTTAAATATGTTTCTAGGTTTTGGTTGGTACGCTCAGTCTGTCCATTCGACTGAGGATGGAAAGCTGAGGAAAAGGACAAGTGTACCCCCAAACGGGAACAAAAAGCTTTCCAAAACTTAGAAATAAACTGGGTTCCCCGATCCGAAACCACATCGGAAGGGACCCCGTGAAGCTTCACGATTTCACTGATAAACACCTGAGCAAGAGTCTTAGCATTAGGAAGTGCGGGTAGCGCAATAAAGTGTACCATTTTGCTAAACCTGTCTACTACTACCAAGATAACTGTTTTACCCGCAGACAACGGTAAGTCAGTGATGAAATCCATTGACAGATGTGTCCATGGCCTATTGGGGATGAAAAGTGGCAATAAAGACCCTGCTGGACGTGTATGAGAGACTTTCGCGCGTGCACAAGTAGAACAAGTAGACACGAAATCCATTACATCCTGACGCAACCTTGGCCACCAAAAACGACGAGACAATAGCTCCAAGGTTGCTTTACTACCCAGGTGCCCAGCAAGTGCCGAATTATGATGTTCCTTTAATAATTCAAGACGCAGGTTTAACGGTACAAACAATTTCTCTGAGGGGCAAGAGGCCGGGGCGTCCCCCTGGGCCTCTAACACCTTTCCCTCTAGAACAGAGTGTACAGCAGAGACAACCACTCCTCTTTGTAAAATAGGTACCGGATCACTAACATTACCCCCTCCAGGGAAACTACGAGATAATGCGTCTGCCTTGGTATTTTTTGCCCTAGGACGATAGGTGATTACAAAGTTAAATCTGGTAAAGAATAGCGACCACCTAGCTTGTCTAGGGGTGAGACGCTTAGCCGATTCTAGGTACAGAAGGTTTTTGTGATCCGTAATCACCGTGACGGGGTGGATTGCTCCCTCTAAGAAGTGACGCCACTCTTCAAACGCCAGTTTAATCGCCAACAGTTCCCTTTTTCCAATATCATAGTTCTTTTCTGCTGTAGATAACTTTTTGGAAAAGAAAGCGCAAGGACGCCATTTGCCAGGAGACGAACCCTGAGACAATACAGCCCCCACTCCCACCTCTGACGCATCTACTTCAACAATAAAAGGCTGGGAGACATCAGGTTGAATTAGAACAGGTGCCGAGGTAAATCTCTCTTTTAGAGAGGAAAATGCAATTTTAGTGGCGTCAGACCATTTAGAAAAATCTGTCCCCTTCCTAGTCATGTCAGTAAGGGGTTTAACGATCACTGAATAATTTTTAATGAACTTTCTATAGAAATTTGCGAAACCCAAAAACCGTTGTAGAGCTTTAAGGTTCTCAGGAAGATCCCAATCTAAAATTGCCTGGACCTTCCTAGGATCCATACGGAAACCTGAAGCAGATAATAGATATCCCAGGAACTGTATTTCCTGAACGGCGAAGACACATTTTTCAATTTTCGCATATAATTTATTCGTCCGTAGGACCTGCAGTACTTGCCTGACATGTACTTCATGTGTTTTCAGATCAGCCGAATAAATTAAGATATCATCTAGGTATATGACTACAAACCTGCCGATAAGATGACTAAAAATATCATTAACGAAATGTTGGAAGACAGCAGGGGCATTGGTCAGACCGAAAGGCATGACTAAATTTTCATAATGCCCCTCAGGGGTGTTAAAAGCTGTCTTCCACTCATCCCCTTCCTTGATACGAATCAGATTGTAGGCCCCCCTAAGATCAAGTTTGGAGAACCACCTAGCACCCGCAATCTGATTAAAAAGGTCAGGAATGAGAGGAAGAGGGTATGGGTCTCGGATGGTTATCCGGTTTAGCTCACGGAAATCTAGGCAAGGACGCAGGCCCCCATCTTTCTTTTTAACAAAGAAAAACCCTGCAGCCACGGGTGAAGAAGAGGGTCTGATGTGTCCCTTAGCCAGACTCTCGGAGATATAATCTTTCATGGCTTGTCTCTCGGGACCCGAAAGATTATACAACCTGGACTTGGGTAATTTTGCACCGGGAATCAGGTTAACCGGGCAATCATAAGGATGATGAGGCGGTAGCTTCTGACAACCCTTTTCAGAAAAAACGTCCTCAAAGTCCAAAATAAATGTAGGTAGAGAAGCTATGGAGGCGATTAAGCAATTGTTATTTAAGCAATTCTCTCTGCAATGCTCACTCCACTCCAATATCTCCCTGGCCTGCCAATCCACCACTGGATTGTGCGCTACCAACCAGGGAAGACCCAATACCACAGGAGAGGGAAGGCCCTCCAGAACGTAACATGAAAGACACTCATTATGGTGGTCCCCTACCCGAAGGTGTAAGTTATGGACAATGTGAGTGAGGTTTCTCTGAGACAGAGGAGCAGAATCAATAGCGAATATGGGAATAGGTCTCTGCAGCGTACAGAGAGACAAACCCATAGTGCGGGCAAAATGGGCATCTATCAAATTTACCCCTGCTCCACTGTCTAGAAAAAAAGAAATAGACTCCGTCTTAACACCAAAAACAATAACCGCTGGCAACACAAATTGAGATGTTCGTATGGAGGAAACGTATACCCCCCGGCTGACATCCTCCGCACAGCCTGGGGTTAGTAGTTTTCCGACGGTCTTTTGTTTTTGAGAAAGGAGGGACAGACATTAATGAAATGACCCCTCCCCCCACAGAAAAAACAAGCCCCCCACCTACGGCGAACCTCAGGAGGACGGACCTGACGAGAAGTTCCTCCTAGCTGCATAGGCTCATCTAAGTCAGTACAGACTAACTGTTGCTTGGGAGAGGTTACCAATTGCTCAGGAATTTTCGATCTCTCCCTAAGACGTCTATCTATTCTGATAGAGAGGGACATAACAGCATCAAGGGAAAGGGGGGTCTCATACAGCGCCAGCGCATCCTTAACCCTTTCAGATAACCCAGAGCAGAACTGACTCCTGAGAGCCGGGTCGTTCCACTGAGTATCCGTAGCCCACCTACGGAACTCTGAGCAATATTCCTCTGCTGGCCGATCTCCCTGTAGGAGTCTCCGTAACTTCGACTCAGCCAGGGCGACTCGGTCAGGGTCATCATATATGAGACCCAAAGCCCCAAAAAATCCCTCCACTGACCGGAGAGCCTGGGAACCAGGGGGTAACGAGAACGCCCAGGATTGCGGGTCCCCCTGAAGCAGGGAAATAACAATCCCCACCCGCTGTTCTTCATTACCTGAGGAGTAAGGGCGCAGCTTAAAATATCACGATCGGCGTGACTATCACATACGTGACACAGAGGGAGGGAAAGAGGAAGGCCCTGCCCAAGTGAGAGGGAAGGTGGTGACCCCTGACTCACCTTGCGGCTGGCACCTGGCAGCCCTGACGTCCCTAGACGGGTTCCTCACCCGTACGCCGATCACGTGCCTAAAACCCTGGCTTTCCCTAAGATGAGCCCTAGATAGTGAACAGGGCGGTGGGAACACTAGTCCGCACCACTAGCTCTAACGGAAAACACCAAGGGGAGGACAGACAATACAGACTCAACATATAATCCCAGGTGGGCGACAACAGGAGACAACAAAAAGCCCAACAGGGATCCGGAGGGTAGCACTCTGGAACAACAACCAGGATTCACAGCTCCAGTGGGTCAGTATAGAAGTCCAGGCAGGAAGCTCTATAACTGGCAACTAGAGAAGTGTGAGAGGAGAATATAAGGAGGTTGGGAGTGGCAGACAAGAAACAGCTGAGGAGGAGAAGCTACGGATCCCTGAGTGAGACAAAAAGGATAGCAAGGCAAACACAGAAAACAATCACTAAGAAACAACGTGATCTTTAGACATAGAGCGCGCAGCCACCCGCTGCGACTTCCTGACCCCGGGTATAACGGAGTCAGACGTGGCTCTTGACACCCTCGTGACAGGCTGACCTGGACTTCACTTATAGCAATCACCTTTCCCGGGTATTAACTCTATCTCCAGGTCTCAAATATCCATAAAGGCTTACAGTATGGCCAAATTATATAACAACCAGAAGTTGGCAAGAATAGCATTATGAAGCACACACCAAAAGAAGCAGGTGTTCTGCCAGATTCCTATACCTGGCAGAATGCTATACCCGGAAGTGACGTGGACGCATCGGAAGTGACGAGGCCGTATCGGAATCAGCTGGAGGAGAGTGTGTGCGGCGCTGTGCACATCCACTTGTAAGTAAAAATTATAGCACCGCAGCTGGAGAAGCGTGCCCACTTAATGCACATGCATGAAACCGGCCGGGACACACTGTGCGCATTCTGCAAAGGTATAGTATTCTGGCAGGCCATATTTCTAAAGAGCTGGATGTGTGCTTGCGCAGCGCCGTACACACCCTCCTCCAGCTGATTCCGATGCAGCCTCGTCACTTCCGATGCGTCTGTGTCACTTCCAGGTATAGCATTCTGCCAAGGTATAGCTTTCTGGCAGAACACAGGTAACAAATACACAGACATTATCAACCAATAGATGACAGGACCCACATCTCGAAGGAGAAGGCAGCCCAGCAACCAAGTAGACAGGAGATGCTGATGGTATGCAGGTTGAGAGCGGATGAAAGACAATGAACACATTTAAAGATACTGCAGAACTGAGAAAGCAGTAAGACAGCCAAAGTCTAATACAAAACCAAACTCAGAAAACAGACAATAAAAAGAATCTATATGGAAACAAGGTAGAACAACAAACTTAAATGCTAGCTAGCAGCAATGAAAGACAGGAGAAAAATGGGTTCCAAGTTAGACTGATACAACACAAACAGGCTAGAACAGGTAACAAGAAAAACAAGCAATCTGGACACAAATGCAAAGAGCATAAGCTATACCAAGCAACCGGAGAAGCAAAAGGAGTAAACATTTAAAGGGAGGTTAACCGATCAAAAATTAGTCCCTCAATTAACCAGGCTAAGCAAGCTGATAGACTAAATTTCCAGTGTAAGAAAGAGGCATCACAATTGCCTCAAGCAGTGATGTGAACAGGAGAAAAGGAGTCAACAGGGAAATCCCTGTTGCTTATAATAATAGCCTGGTGAGTCCTTTTGAAACACCTATAATGACATGAGCAGCCGGATTTAGTTCAGGAGTCCAAATCATAAAACCAATTCAATACAATATCACCAATTGCTAGAAAAACACTTGACAGGCTGCAATTCCAATTACAACCACTGGGTGTCTACACATAGACAAATATAGAACAGACATCTTGTGACACAATATCGTGTTGTTGTTTTTCTGAAAAAATAAAATAAAAAAAAGCTACATGCATTGTAGGCATATATAACTATAGATTTTATCACATATATGAAATACATACAGTACAGACCAAAAGTTTGGACACACCTTCAAAGAGTTTTCTTTATTTTCATGACTATGAAAATTGTAGATTCACACTGAAGGCATCAAAACTATGAATTAACACATGTGGAATTATATACATAACAAAAAAGTGTGAAACAACTGAAAATATGTCATATTCTAGGTTCTTCAAAGTAGCCACCTTTTGCTTTGATTACTGTTTTGCACACTCTTGGCATTCTCTTGATGAGCTTCAAGAGGTAGTCACCTGAAATGGTCTTCCAACAGTCTTGAAAGAGTTCCCAGAGATGCTTAGCACTTGTTGGCCCTTTTGCCTTCACTCTGCGGTCCAGCTCACCCCAAACCATCTCGATTGGGTTCAGGTCCGGTGACTGTGGAGGCCAGGTCATCTGGCGCAGCACCCCATCACTCTCCTTTATGGTCAACCAGCCCTTGCTTTCAAAGTTTTCCCAATTTTTCGGCCTACTGACTGACCTTCATTTCTTAAAGTAATGATGGCCACTAGTTTTTCTTTACTTAGCTGTTTTTTTCTTGCCATAATACAAATTCTAACAGTCTATTCAGTAGGACTATCAGCTGTGTATCCACTTGACTTCTCCTCAACGCAACTGATGGTCCCAACCCCATTTATAAGGCAAGAAATCCCCCTTATTAAACCTGAAAGGGCACACCTGTGAAGTGAAAACCATTTCAGGTGACTACCTCTTGAAGCTCATCAAGAGAATGCCAAGAGTGTGCAAAGCAGTAATCAAAGCAAAAGGTGTCTACTTTGAAGAACCTAGAATATTACATATTTTCAGTTGTTTCACACTTGTTTGTTATGTATATAATTCCACATGTGTTAATTCATAGTTGTGATGCCTTCAGTGTGAATCTACAATTTTCATAGTCATGAAAATAAAGAAAACTCTTTGAATGAGAAGGTGTGTCCAAAATTTTGGTCTGTATATATATATAAAAATAAGTCAAAAATATCCACGGCTCTTCCGTAAGTAAAATCAATGTAGATTTTTTTACCAACGCAACGCTTCGATCCACACACTGGAACTGTTCTCAAGCAGTGATACTTATCACTGCTTGAGAAAGGTTCCAGTGTGTGGACCGAAACGTTGCGTTGGTGAATAAATGTACATTGATTTTACTTACGGAAGTGCCGTGGATATTTTTAACTTATAATTTTTGGAGGATTGGATCGCTCCAACAGCTGCTGGCACCCGCCTTCAACTAGAAACATAGAAACATAGAATGTGTCGGCAGATAAGAACCATTTCGCCCATCTAGTCTGCCCAATATACTGAATACTATGAATAGCCCTTGTCCCTATCTTATATGAAGGATGGCCTTATGCCTATCCCATGCATGCTTGAACTGTATTTGCAGCTACCACTTCTGCAGGAAGGCTATTCCATGCATCCACTACTCTCTCAGTAAAGTAATACTTCCTGATATTTCTTTTAAATCTTTGCCCCTCTAATTTAAAACTATGTCCTCTTGTAGCAGTTTTTCTTCTTTTAAATATTCTCTCCTCTTTTACCTTGTTGATTCCCTTTATGTATTTAAAAGTTTCTATCATATCCCCGCTATCTCATCTTTCTTCTAAGAAGAAACCTTTAATCTTTCCTGGTAAGTTTTATCCTGCAATCCATGTACTAGTTTAGTAGCTCTTCTCTGAACTGTCTCCAAAGTATCAATATCCTTCTGGAGATATGGTCTCCAGTACTGCGCACAATACTCCAAATAAGGTCTCACTAGTGCTCTGTAGAGCGGCATTAGCACCTCCCTCTTTCTACTGGTAATGCCTCTCCCTATACACCCAAGCATTCTGCTAGCATTTCCTGCTGCTCTGTGACATTGTCTGCCTACCTTTAAGTCTTCTGAAATAATGACCCCTAAATCCCTGTTACAAATCTTTGTGTCATCAGCAAAAAGACACACCTTACCATCGAAGCCTTCTGCAATTTCGCTGATAAAGATATTAAACAATATGGGTCCCAGAACAGATCCGTGAGGTACCCCACTGGTAACAAGACCATGGTCTGAATATACTCCATTGACTACAACCCTCTGTTGTCTGCCCTTCAGCCACTGCCTAATCCATTTAACAATATGGGAGTCCAAGCCCAAAGACTGCAATTTATTTAAAAGCCTTCTATGTGGGACGGTATCAAAAGCCTTACTAAAGTCTAGATAAGCGATGTCTACTGCACCTCCACCATTATTTTAGTCACCCAATCAAAAAAATCTATAAGATTAGTTTGACATGATCTCTGAAGTAAACCCATGCTGTTTTTCATCTTTTAATCCATGGGATTTTAGATGTTCCACAATCCTCTCCTTAAGTATGGTTTCCATTAATTTTCCCCACTATTGATGTCAGGCTTACTGGCCTATAGTTGCCCTATTCCTCGCTACTACCTTTCTTGTGAATGGGCACAACATTTGCTAATTTCCAATCTTCTGGGACGACTCCTGTTACCAGTGATTGGTTAAATAAATATGTTAATGGTTTTGCTAGTTCACTGCTAAGCTCTTTTAATAGCTTTGGGTGTATCCCATCAGGCCCTTGTGACTTATTTGTATTAATTTTATACAGCTGACTTAGAACCTCTTCCTCTGTAAAGGCACATGCATCAAAAGATTTATTAGTCTTCCTTCCTAACTGAGGTCCTTTTCCTTCATTTTCCTTTGTAAAAACTGAATAGAAGTATTCATTGAGGCAGTCAGCTAGTTCTTTATCTTCTTCCATATACCTTCCTTCTTTTGTTTTTAATTTGTTAATTCCTTGTTTTAGTTTCCTTTTTTCATTTATGTATCTGAAGAATGCCTTATCGCCTTTTTTCCCTGACTAAGCTAATTTCTCTTCTGCCTGTGCTTTAGAAACTCTTATAACTTGTTTGGCCTCTCTCTGCCTAATCTTATAAATTTGCCTGTCATCCTCATTGTATTTTATTTTTTATAATTACTAAATGCTATCTTTATGTTTTTAATGATTTTGGCCACTTCTGTTGAGTACTACAGTGGTCTCTTCTTTTTTTTTTTGCTGTTACTGACAAGCCTAATGCAATTATCTGTTGCCTTCAATAGTGCCACTTTTAAGTAGTCCCATTTCTCCTGGACTCCATTGAAACTGTTCCAATCTGATAGGGACTCGTATACCACTAATCTAATTTTAGAAAAGCCAGTTTTTCTAAAATCTAAAACTTTTGTTTTTGTGTGGTGTGACTCCCCTACAGTAATATCAGATACCAAATTCCCATTTGTGAATACTAAATCTAAAATTGCCTCCTTCCGGGTTGGCTCCTCAACTACTTGCTGTAGAGATAATCTCAGTAGGGAATTTAGAATATCTGTACTCCTGGCAGATCTAGCTGTTTTGGTTTTCCAGTTTACATCAGGAAGATTAAAGTCTCCCATAATGATAACTTCCCCTTTTAATGTCATGTTAGCTATTTCCTCAACTAGTAGATCATCTAATTCTTTGACTTGGCTAGGTGGTCTATATATTACACCTACATGAGTTACCTTATGATTATCAAGCTGCAAGGTGACCCAAACTGACTCTAAATTGGTCTCGCTAACTTGTATTAAATCAGATTTTATGCTATCTTTCACATACAGTGCCACCCCTCCCCCTCTCTTGCCTTCTCTGTCTTTCCTATATAGAGAGAACCCTGGTATTGTTATATCCCAGTCATTACTCCCATTGAACCATGTCCCAGTAACAGCCACTAAATCTATATTCTCAGATGCCATTATAGACTCAAGTTCATTGATATTATTCCCTAAACTGCGAGCATTTGTAGACAACTCTGAGCTTGTCATTTCTTAACCTCTGTGCTACTGGCATCTTCTGGCATTGTTCCGGGGGGCAGTCGGACTATTCTCTGCTGTGCTGCTCACAAACGTTGGCTTTCATATATATATAAACAGTAAATATGTGAAAAAAGTAAAATGCATAACTGCTATACTTATTATGAGACAAAGTAGAAGCTCTTAGCGCACATTACTGATTACAAATATGTTGGGCCCTATACATATATATATATTATACTCAATACTCAACAACAGTCTATAATGAGCACTGCGGGTCTAATAGACAGGTTTCTTTCTAGAAAACGAAATGCATAGCCAAACTCTGAATAATATACGCAGAATTACATTTTCTTTACCGCTCAGTTTAAAGGGGTTGTCTCACCTCAGACATTAAGGGCATATCACACCTCTGGGACCTGCACCTATCTTTGGAACGGGGTCCGCAAAGTGAAGGATGGCGCACCGCACATGCTCAGACGACCTTCATTTATTCCTGTGGGAGCTCTGAAAATGACTGAACAGCGTGCTCAGCTATTTTTGGCAATCGCATTGAAATTAATTTGAAGTGCACCATGCAAGTGCAACCACCGCTCTATTAATTTCTATGGGGCTGACAGAAATAACCGAGCCAGTACTCAGCTATTTTTGGTGTTCCCATAGGAATGAATGGAGGGTGGCCATGTATGCATGGTGCACCCTCCTTCACTTCCGGGACCTGCACCTATTAGACATTGGGGGCATATCCTAGCAATATTCCCCCTAATGTCTGAGGTTGGACAACCCCTTTAAGATTCACATTGGAAATCTTGTAGAAAAGGAAACATGGAAAATGTTAAAACACTACACCATGTTTAGTAAAGGCAAGAGCAAATCTTTTGGTGCAAAATATTGGTGTTTCATTATTTTTACTTACTTGCATAGAGCTGACATATTCAGCAGAGTTTGGCGGCTCGGATGTGGACCCATTCACTTCAATGGGGCCGCAAAAGATGCGGACATCACTCTGTGTGCTGTCCGCATCCGTTGCTCTGTTGCATGGCCCCGCTAAAAAAATATAACATGTCCTATTCTTGTCCGCGCGTTGCGGACAAGAATAGGCATTTATATTGAAGGCTGTCCGTGCTGTTCCGCGCCATCCGTGTTTTGCAGACCGCAAAACACACCACGGTCGTGTGCATGAGGCCTTATACAGACATTATAATCACTTTGCTGTCCACAGTGGAGCTCACAATCTAAGTTCCCTATTTGTATATCTTTGGAGTGTGGGAGAAAACTGGAGTACCCGGAGTAAACCCACACAAACACAGAGAGAACATACAAACTCCATGCAGATGTTGCCCTTATTCGGATTTGACTCCGGCGCTAGTAAGGCACCAGTACTAACCATTGGGTCACCATACTACCCTGTGTGAGTAAAATAAGCCAGCCAAGAGGTAGTATAAGGAGTATACATGTCTACTGTCCGGACAGTAATAATAAATCTTCCCCTTTGCTCTGAGCTCCACAAATGTGAATGGATACATGGAGAAAGACAGACTCATATCTATTGATGTGAAAAGCAAGTTTGGCCATAGTGACCTAACCATCTCGCTGTCAGCATAACAGCTCCGGAAAAGGGTACTTTCTCAATAGTGTTAGAGGAATCCGGCAGGCAGTTCCATTGCCAGAACTGCCTGCCGGATCAGGAAATCCGTGTGCAAATGGATACCATTTGTTTCCGGATCTGGATGCGGATCATTTGACAAATGAATTGAAATACCAGATCCGTCTCTCCGGTGTCATCTGGAAAAACAGATCCAGTATTTATTTTTTTCACATTTTTAATGGTCTGCACATGCTCCGACCGGAAAACACTTAGTACCGAATCCGACATTAATACATTTCAATGGAAAATAATACTGGACCCAGCATTCCGGCAAGTGTTCCCGAATTTTGGCAGGAGAAAAGGTACTTTCTCCGGCCAAATACCGTAAAAGTGACTGACTTGATTGCTCTCCATTCAGAATGCATTAGGACAAAACTGAAGCTTTTTTTTCCGGTATTGAGCCCCTAGAACGGAACTCAGTGCCGGAAAACTTTAACACTAGTGTGAAAGTACCCTAACTTAATCATTATATAGTAGTTGTGCAAGCAAAGTCTTCATATGAAATTAATTCCTGACAGAAATTAGCTGTTGCAGCATAATTTTATTTAAAAAAAAGTCAAAGAACCAACAACAACAGATCAGCAGCCATGATCCGCTCAGCATGCTTCCATCAAAATCTTTGGAAGAGTGATTAATCTTTTGAGTTCCTATGTGGATACGAGAATTCCTCATGTGTACTCATTATATACAGATCTGTAAGTAGGGAACATTAGCAAAGCAAAATTGTGTTTTTCTTGTGGTTTTTAGAAATGTGTTTGTTGCTAACTGGTTTGCTGAAAAAAAGGCCATGTGTTTGCAATATGTTTTAGTAACAGAGATTCTAGGCCAAAACGATTTTATGTGTCTGACGCTTGCTAATATCTTCCTTTTTTCACAGATCCCTACTTAGCTTTATCCTTGTTTATCCACATCGTTAATAAGCAATATATCATTTATTTGTTGAATTAGGAATAATAGAAAGAAAAAAAAAATTGCTATATGTTACTCTAGAGAGAACATTCACTGAAATCAATCCATCTACACGTTTCGTCTTGTGAATATGTATTATATTAATGCTGTAAAGGAACTGTTAGGCCCCTTTCACATGGGCGAATATTCAGCGCGGATGCGATGCGTGAGTTGAACGCATTGCACCCGCACTGAATCCCGACCCATTCATTTCTATGGGGCTGTTCACATGAGCGGTGATTTTCATGCATCACTTGTGGGTTGCGTGAAAATCGCAGCATGCTCTATTTTGTGCGTTTTTTCGGGATGGAGACCTGATCGTTATTATTTTCCCTTATAACATGGTTATAAGGGAAAATAATAGCATTCTGAATACAGAATGCTTAGTACAATAACGCTGGAGGGGTTAAAAAAAAAACAAAACATTTTTTAACCTAAATCCACTTGATCGCTCAGTCGCCATCTCTTCTTTCTGTCTTCTGTGCTGTGTGCAGGAACAGGACCTGTGGTGACATCACTCCGGTCATCACATGGTCCATCACATGATCCATCCAGACAGCCAATGTCATTAAGAACTATCTTTAGTGTAAAGAAGAACAAGGAGTTCTGGAAGTGATGTTATGGCCCCCACAAAGACCTGATCTTTTCATCATCAAGTCTCTCTGGGATTACATGAAGAGACAGAAGGATCTGTGATTAGTTCTCCAAGATATTTGGAACAACCTTCCAGCCGAGTTCCTTCAATAACTGCGTGCAGGTGTACCTAGAAGAACTGATGATGTTTTAAAGGCAAAGGGTGGCCATGCCAATATATTGATTTGCTGTAGGCCTCATGCACACGACCGTTGTTGTGGTCCGTTCCGCAAAATGGGGTTCTGTTGTTCCGTGATCCGTTTCCTTTTTTGTTTCCGCGTGTCTTCCTTTATTTTTGGAGGACCACCAGACATAAAGAAATGTAAAAAAAAGTCTAAGACAGGTTTGCCATGCAAATGATAGGAAAAAAACGGACGCGGGTGACAATCTTGTGTGCCTCCGCATTTTTTAGCAGTCCCGTTGACTTGAATGGGTCCACGAACCGTTTTCCGCGAAAATAATAGGACAGGTTATATTTTTTTGACGGACTAGAACCACGGATCATGGACACGGATGGCAAACGGTGCATTAGCTGAGTTTTCAACTGACCCATTGAAAATCAATCAATTCACTTTGATTTTGTTAATTGATAAAAATAAACTATTAAAACTTCCATTTTTGAAACCATTCTTACTTTGCAGCATTTTTTCCACACCTGCACACTGTAAATGACATAGCCAGAGGGCAATCATGGTAATGAATGCTGGTTAAAACGCACTTATGTTGTATACAGTATTGGTAATTCTACATACCAACATAGGCGCTTATATATGTGGCATAACAGTTTCTAGACTGTGTGCCTACCACATTCTTTTGCATAAGACAAAATCTGGATTATCGGGAAGGATACTCATTTACAAGGACTTATATTGGGAAATAACATTTTCATTACCTAGGCATCATTATAATTTAAAAACTCTAAACTATTTCAAGTAAATAATGCCTGTAGAGAGAGATGCAGAGAATATTGGGTGACCATGTAAAGACCATGTTTCTTATAATGATGTTACTCTGTTAGACACGAATGATCCTTCATCCATGTCCATGGTGCCATTTACTCCTGGCTGGTGTTGCCTATCTTCAGATCACACGGCCCGCCAGAGCAATTCTGTCCCATACCAGAGAACTGCAGGTTTAGCAAATCCCCAATATTTTCTGTCAAGTACCTCCAAACCGGACGTACTCTTCGAATGACCGGTACACAATGTTATTAGGTA
Source organism: Bufo gargarizans (assembly GCF_014858855.1). NCBI lineage: Eukaryota > Metazoa > Chordata > Amphibia > Anura > Bufonidae > Bufo > Bufo gargarizans. Next base: position 31,485 of record NW_025334170.1, on the reverse strand, counting down.
AAATGCGGTTACACTGAATGCTGATTATACATAACCTGCAACACAATAAAAGCGCATTCAAAGCTTCTGCCCTTCATTATCCCTTGGCATCAGAAATGCAAAGTAAGGCAACAATTACACTTTACTAACAGGGGGGTTTGGAATATTTTATCAACCGCAACACAGATGGTCAAGTCTCTAAGTGTCCAGATCTGATTTCTTTCTTGAATGCCTCTCCAGAAATGTATTTCTATTGTTTTCATAATCCAAATTGCTTGAGAGACAAGCAAAACAAAAGCAGTAAAAATAAAGTACAGGGAACCTCATAAGCCAAAGAAGTGTTGACATCAGCAATGCTTCAAGGCTAATTGACCTCATGGTTATGATGCGGAGAAGTAAACATACTGTACCTCCCTTATACTGGAGAACACTGCACTGACTTAATATCTTTCTCATGATGGAATCATTTTTTTTAAACTAAATCACCAAGAAAAAACTGAGGTTTTCTTTTTGCCCATAGATGACATGACCCCAACAGTGACCATGCCGGGCCCCGTCAGAGTGCTCCTCAAACATGTATAATATGAGCTAAGGAAGGGGGGGGGGGGTTTGCGCAGAGGCAAGGGGTGGGGGGGGCGCGCGGTGCGCACTCACTCACCCAGCAGTTCTTGTCACTGCCGGGGTGTTGTTTCAATAGCAGAGCAGGGAGCACTCTCCGTTCCCTACTTCACTGTTCTTCTGAGCGCTCCCCCTGCTGGCCACACATTGCGCTGCTGACTGTGGGAGGAGCGCTGAAGGCCCGGGAATCGGCCTCCAGCACAGCCAGTAGTGCGATGTGAGTGTGGGAGCGTGTCATCGGGAAAAAAGGTAAGTATGTGTTTTTTGTTTTTTTTATATATAAAGCTGCAGACGGGGGGGGGGGGCAACAACTACTGTGAGGGGACTGTGGGCATAACTAATTTGAGGGGGCACATATCTGGCTATAACCACTGTGAGGGGGCACATATCTGGGCATATCTACTGCGAGAGGCACATAATCTAGCATAACTACTGTGAAGAGGCACATAATTTGGCAAAACTACTGTGAGGGGGCACATATTGGGGCATTATTACTGTGAGGGGCACATATCTTTGCATATCTACTGCGAGGGGCACATAATCTGGCATAACTATTGTGAGGGAGCACATATGCTGGCATATCTACTGTGAGGGGGCACATATCGGGGCATTATTACTGTGAGGGGCACATATTGGGGCATATCTACTGTGAGGGGGCACATATCTTTGCATAACTACTGTGAGGGGGCACATAATCTTGCATAACCACTGTGAGGGGGCACATATCTGGGCATATCTACTGCGCGAGGCACATAATCTAGCATAACTACTGTGAAGAGGCACATAATTTGGCAAAACTACTGTGAGGGGGCACATATCGGGGCATTATTACTGTGAGGGGCACATATCTTTGCATATCTACTGTGAGGGGCACATAATCTGGCATAACTATTGTGAGGGGGCACATATGCTGGCATATCTACTGTGAGGGGGCACATATCGGGGCATTATTACTGTGAGGAGCACATATCGGGGCATATCTACTGTGAGGGGGCACATATCTATGCATAACTACTGGGAGGGGGCACATATTCTGGCATAACAACTGTGAGGGGGCACATATCTGGGCATATCTACTGCGCGAGGCACATAATCTAGCATAACTACTGTGAAGAGGCACATAATTTGGCAAAACTACTGTGAGGGGGCACATATCGGGGCATTATTACTGTGAGGAGCACATATCGGGGCATATCTACTGTGAGGGGGCACATATCTATGCATAACTACTGTGAGGGGGCACATAATCTGGCATAACAACTGTGAGGGGGCACATATCTGGGCATATCTACTGCGCGAGGCACATAATCTAGCATAACTACTGTGAGGAGGCACATAATCTGGCATAACTATTGTGAGGAGGCACATCATCTGGCATAATTACTGTGAAGGGGCACATCATCTGATATAACTACTGTGAGGGGGCACATATGTGGGCATATCAACTGTGAGGGGGCACATATGTGGGCATTATTACTGTGAGGAGCACATATCTGGGCATGTTCTACTGTGAGGGGCACATAATTTGGCATAACTACCATTAGGGGGCACATATCTGGGCATATCTACTGTGAGGGGCACATAATCTGGGGACTGAGAGGCATAATGGGGGCTGAGAGGTGCATTAATGGGGGCTGAAAGGCATAATGGGGGCTGATGAGAGGCATAAGGGCTGATAATGGGAGCTGATGAGAGGCATGGGGCTCTCATCTGAGGTCTGATTGGGGGTAATTTACATTGGGGTCTGAGCTGAGGTCTGATTTGAAGTCTTATTGGGGTCTTATTTACATTGGGGGTCTGATTGGTGGTCTGACCTGAGGTGTAATGACATTTTTTTTTTCTTATTGCCCCCCTCTAAAATCTAGGTGCCTCCTATAGGTCTCCTGAACTGCAGAGCAGTGCCCACTTCCAGCCCTGAGCCCAGCTGCCCAGAGCACTGATCCTGAGCCTTCAGAACTGTATTTACAGTAATTCACTGTAAGTTATATTATATATATATTACTTGTTTTATGTAAATACGGGTGCTGGGTGGTTGGAGAAGTTGGGGGGGATGGTAAAGTGAAATTCTCTACCAAGTGTAGGTGATGTGGGCGGCGCAATATGTGTGCGGGGCTGTGTGTGGGTGTGACTTGAGGGTGGGCAGGACACAGGGGCCCAATAATCTCCTATTGCCCGGGGGCCCCATGAATTGTCAGTCCGCCCCTGGACCCCAACCAGATATTATAGAATTTATTGTCTAAGCAAAAGGTTAGGTTAGGTTTCAAGATGCACCAAATTTAACAAATGTGACATTTGATGAATTCAATCCAAAGTATTACAATGCAGACTCAAGCAAAACAGACTTTCAGTATTACCCTCATGATAAATTCCCCCTCCCATGATTTTAGTTGCAAAGCTGGACATAAACTGATCATACTAGATGCCTACTGAACAAACTATTCCTCCTGACCTCCCCCCACAGTCAGGCGTGCATGACTTGGCCAAACATGCATGTGTTTTCTAGAGGAAGATGGGAGCAAACCGCTCTCAGACTTCTTTGGCATTGGATTAATTCCTGTGACAACAAAGCATTTGGCATGTTGAATTTCAACATATCTGACCCTTCTTTCCCCCAACCTCATCTTTTGGGGGAGAGTTGAGACTACCCTATATACATGAAACAACAAGCTGGTTCCAGTGAAACTGAGAGGTTTGGCCAATGGTATGGGTACCTATATCCTTTAAAATGAAGATCTACTAATAACATTGAAACATATTTATGCAAATATAGCTACAGGTTCTCAGACCTGCAGAAAAATGTTAAATAAAGTAATGATCATGGCACTTCCAGATGGTATGCCAGTTTAAAAAACCTACAGTCAACTTCTTCCTATTCTTAAAGGGGTTTCTAGGAGTAGAACATTGATGACCCATATTCAAGATAAGTCATCAATATCTGTTCAGTGGGGGTCCAACTCATGCCATTCCAGCTGATCAGCTGTTTGAAGAGGCTTCGGAGCTCCGTTGAGTGTTGCTGCCTCATCCTAGGCCAGCAACATGTTCATCGGTCACATAGCCTATGTGAAACTCAGTCCCCTTCAAATGAATGAACCAAGCACAGCCACTATGAAATGCGTGAGGAGGCTACAGTGCTTAGGGTAGTCAGAGCCCCATCGATCAGATATTGTACTCCCAGAAAACGCCTTCAAATGTCTGTTCATAGACAATGATTACATTCAACAGCACAGATAATGAAGATGAGATAGGTTCCAGGTCTCTTAAAAATGAACTACCACCTCTTCAACCTTTAGAAAGACTATACCTTTTTAGTCGGTTTACATGGAAATACCTGGGAGCAAAATTCATTTGAAGGAAGATACAATGTGGCAGAGATAGAGGAGTTTTCTGAGAATTAAATCTAATCCAATTCTGTGGAAACAGCTTAGTTTCCCCTGATAAATCTATTGCAGATTTGAAGCTGCAGGACTTTGATAAATGATCCTCTACATGGATGCAACGCTTGAACTTTGTGATGCTGAATCACTTACAGTAACACAGAGGGTGATGAGAGCATACAAAGGGAATCAAGGTCTGTTGCGCAGGTACAGCACATGTAGCTGGAAAATCAGCTTCTTGCTGAGAGGAGTTCTGTCATGCATCGCTCACTAATTGTTTGCAGACTCCACCCAGATGCAAACGGGTTCAGATCTGGGTCACCTTTCTATTCCTTGGAAGTCTCAAAGTATCGGTTAAATTTAATTAAAGGGGTTATCTAATGATTAAAGTAAATAATAAAAATCAGGCATCATATAGTACATGACAAATCCCTTTCTAACAAAGCTAGAACCAGCCCTGTACCTTGCATGGATCCAGAGATATTTCCATTCATTGCATCTCCAATTGTTCTTCTAGATTTATTTCAAGGTAGCAGCACCGGGGCTTATCCTTTCTCAGGGGTATTTCCTTTCTCAGGGAATGTGTCATTTCTTCATCTGTTACAGCTTTAACCTGTTGGGGACACATGGCATACCGGTACGTCATGATGTCCAGATACTTAAGGACACATGACGTATGGACGATCGGAACTGGGTGCCTGCTCGGCGGTGATCGGAACATGTCGGCAATCGCAGCAAACTGCAGGTCAATTCAGACCTGCGGTTTGCTGCGTTTCCGGGTTATTCGGGTCTCTGGAGACCCGATAACCCGGAACAGGATGGTGATCGGTGGTGTGATAATACACCACCAATCACCATCCTGCGATCCTCAGAGGTGATTGTGACATCACCTCTCAGGATCGGCTCTGATTGGCTGCAGGGGCGGGCGGTTTAAATTATTGCAGCGCTCCTCTCCTCCTCCTTTCTGTGTCCGGGAGCTGCATCGATCTCATGACCCAGCACCCCCAGCAACCCCTTCTGACCCTCCACAGTGCCATCTGGCACTAAAAGGTATTTAGGGAAAGGTTAGGGAAAGGTTAGGCTGAGCAAGGAGACCACCATGCTAGGGACTTTGTGGCCCACACTAGTACGAGCAGCTATGGGGCCCGTACTAGTTTTCTGGCCCACCAGTTAAGTCCACCGGAGCCCCCTATCGGTGAACTTGCATGGTGTACCCCAGAGCATTTTGAGCCTGCGATTCCTGATTTAGTTTGCCAACCAGGAATCCAGATTCCCACAGTGGGCTTCACTGAATATCACTATTTTAGTCTATTTTTCAGTGACCACTTTGTGAACCTGATTGTGGAGCAAACGAACCTGTACGCCCAACAGTTCAACACCCGGGCTCCTTTTTGGCTAGGGCCGGTGGCTGGACTCCGGTCAGTGCAGCCAAGATAAGGACGTTTTGGGGCCTCGTGTTGCACATGGGCCTAGTTAAAAAAAAACAGTATCAGGCATTACTGGAATGAGGACGTCCTCTACCAGACCCCACTTTACAGTACGGCCATGACACGCTCCCGGTTTGAGGCCATCCGGAAATGCCTGCATTTAATGCAGCATGTCCCCCCTTCCCCCAAGGTGATACTGCCTATGACTGCCTGTACAAAATCAGGCCGGTCATCGATCATTTTGGGGCCAAATTTTTGGAGGCCTATGTACCTGGAAGGGAGGTCGCGGTTGATGAGTCTCTCATTGCTTTCAAGGGGAGACTCATTTTCCGCCAGTATGTTCCCTCTAAGCAGCCGAGGTATGGCGTGAAGCTGTACAAACTTTGTGAGAGTACCTCAGGGTACACTTACAAGTTTTGTGTGTACGAGGAGCGTCATTCCCGTATTGAACCCCCAGAATGTCCCCCCTTTTTGGGTGTTAGCAGGAAACTTGTGTGGGACCTTATGCACCCACTGCTAGATAAGGATTACCACCTGTACGTGGATAACTTTTATACTAGTATCCCCTTGTTCCAGTCGGTCGCCACCAGATCCATGTCTGCTTGTGGGACCGTGAGGAAAAATCAACGCGGCCTTCCTACCCTCCCCCTCCAGGTACCTATACCCAGGGGTAAGACCCGTGCCGTTACCAGTGGAAACCTGTTGCTGGTCAGATATAAGCATATGAGGGATGTCCATGTACTGTCCACAATTCACGGTAACAGCATCACCCCTGTCCCTGTGCGAGGTACCGCGGCAATGGTCCTCAAGCCTGATTGTATTGTCGACTACAATCGGTATATGGGAGGAGTTGATCTCTCTGATCAAAACCTCAAGCCATATAATGCCATGCGCAAAACCCGGGCATGGTACAAAAAAGTTGTGGTCTTCTTGGTACAGGTTGCCTTGTACAAAGCTTTTGTGCTGTCATGGAGAGCAGGCAACGCAGGGAAATTCCTGTAGTTCTATGAGGCAGTCCTCAAGGACCTGATCTTTTCTGACCGGGAAAGAGCAGGCCGGAAAACCTCGGGAACTGGAGGCGCCCGAATCGTCCCTGGCCAACACTTTCCAGGTGTGGTCCCCCATACTGGAAAGAAGGGACGGACCCAAAAAAGGTGCAGAGTGTGTCACAGGAGGAGGATACGGAAGGACACCACCACTCAGTGTGACACGTGCCCAGATCATTTGGGCCTCTGCATTATTGGTTGCTTCAGGGAGTACCACACTTCCATGGAGTACTAAATTTATAATCCCCTTCCCCAATTTTAATTCCATTTAGCCACTGACAATCGGATAAAAAAACTATGGTTCTCAGACTTGAGACACTAAAACAAAAACTAAAATTTTTAGGTATCCTAAAATGTTATATATAAAATTTTTGTTTATAAAAGGATAATATAGTGTAAAACCTAAATAAATTTAAAAAAGTAGACATATTAGGTATTGCAGTGTCCGTAAGAATCTGCTCTATAAAAATACCCCATGACCTAACCCCACAGATAAAGGTATTTTTTTGCCACCTTACATCACAAATACTGTAGTGTAATAGCAAGCGATCAAAAAGTCATATGCCCCCCAAAATAGTGCCAATAAAACCGTCCTCTCATCCCACAAAAAATGAGCCCCTACCTAAGATAATCGGCTAAAAACAAAAATAAAACTGACTCTTAGACTATGGAGATACTAAAATGTTTTTTTTTTTTGTTTATAAAAGGACAATATAGTGTAAAACCTAAATAAATTTAAAAAATGTAGACATATTAGGTATCGTCGCGTCCGTAAGAATCTGCTCTATAATAATACCCCATGACCTAACCCCTCAGATGAACACGGTCAAAAAAATAAAATAAAAACAGTGCCAAAACAGCTATTTTTTGGCAAATTTTCCATTTTGAATCGTTTTTTCCAGTAGCAAAGCAAGGGTTAACATCCAAACAAAACTTAATATTTATTACCCTGATTTTGCAGTTTACAGAAACACCCCATATGTGGTCGTAAACTGCTGTATGACCAAACGGCAGGGCGCAGAAGCAAAGAAACGCTGTATGGTTTCTGGTAGGCATATTTTGATGGCCTTTTTTTGGCACCATGTCCCATCTAAGAAACTACACCCCTCAAGGTATTCAAAACTGATTTTAAAAACTTTATTAACCCTTTAGGTGTTCCTCAACAGATTATGGCAAATGGAGATTAAGTTTCAGAATTATTATTTTTGGTAAATGGTAACCTTGCCTCACAATAGAGCAACCAAAAATCATAGGTACCCTAAAAATAGTCCCAACAAAACTGCCATCTTATCCCGTAGTTTCCAAAATGGGGTCACTTTTATGGAGTTTCTATTCAAGGGTGCTTCAAATGGGACATGGTGTAAATAAACGAGTCCAGCAAAATCTGACTTCCAAAAACCACACAGCGCACCTTTCCCTCTACGCCCTACCGTGTGCCCGTACAGTAGTTTACGGCCACATATGGGGTGTTTCTGTAAACTATAGAATTGGGCAATAAATATTGAGTTTTGTTTGGCTGTCAACCCTTGCTTTGTTACTGGAAAAAATAGATTAAAATGTAAAATTTGCCCAAAAATTTAAATTCTGAACTTTTATCTCTATTTGCCATTAAGTCCTGTGGAACACCTAAAGGGTTAACGATGTTTGTGAAATCAGTTTTGATTACCTTGAGGGGTGTAGTTTCTAGAATAGGGTCATTTTTGGGTGGTTTCTATTATGTATACCTCACAAAGTGACTTCAGACCTGAACTGGTCCTTAAAAAGTGGGTTTTTAAAGATTTCTGAAAAGTGTCAAGATTTGCTTTTAAACTTCTAAGCCTTGTAACGTCCCCAAAAAATAAAATGTCATTCCCAAAATTATCCAAACGTGAAGTAAACATATGGGGAATGTAAAATAATAACTATTTTTGGAGGTATTACTATCTATTATAAAAGTAGAGAAATTGAAATTTGCTAATTTTTCTAAATTTTGAGTAAATTTGGTACTTTCTTATAAATAAAAATGATTTTTTTAAATTCCATTTTACCAGTGTCATGAAGTACAATATGTGACAAAAAAACAATCTCAGAATGGCCTGGATAAGTCAAAGCATTTTAAAGTTATTCACACAAAGTGACACTGGTCAGATTTGCAAAAAATGGCCTGGTCCTTAAGGTGAAAATGAGCCCGATCCACATCCGAGCCGCAGTTTTGGCGGCTCAGATGCGGACCCATTTACTTCAATAGGGCCGCAAAAGATGCGGACAGCACTCCGTTTTGTGGACAAGAATAGGCATTTCTACAATGGACTGCCTATTCCGTTCCACAAATAGCGGAAGGCACACTATTAAGGACTATTGTTTTATCTGGCTGCGAAATATATAAGCGCAATGTGCGCTAAATTGAGCACAATTGTTTGGCTCTGGTGACAGCAGCAACATTACCTGCGCTACATCTCCTGTATAACATTAGCCACTGGTGACAGCAGCAACATTACCTGCACTACATCTCCTGTATAACATTAGCCGCTGGTGACAGCAGTGACATTTCCTGCAGTACGTTTGTGCATCATAAATATCAGTGACGTATTTTTTTGCCACTGATGACAGTGACATTACTGTCACGAGGGTGTCAAGAGCCACGTCTGACTCCGTTATACCCGGGGTCAGGAAGTCGCAGCGGGTGGCTGCGCGCTCTATGTCTAAAGATCACGTTGTTTCTTAGTGATAGTTTTCTGTGTTTGCCTTGCAATCCTTTTTGTCTCACTCAGGGATCCGTAGCTTCTCCTCCTCAGCTGTTTCTTGTCTGCCACTCCCAACCTCCTTATATTCTCCTCTCACACTTCTCTAGTTGCCAGTTATAGAGTTTCCTGCCTGGACTTCTATACTGACCCACTGGAGCTGTGAATCCTGGTTGTTGTTCCAGAGTGCTACCCTCCGGATCCCTGTTGGGCTTTTTGTTGTCTCCTGTTGTCGCCCACCTGGGATTATATGTTGAGTCTGTATTGTCTGTCCTCCCCTTGGTGTTTTCCTTTAGAGCTAGTGGTGCGGACTAGTGTTCCCACCGCCCTGTTCACTATCTAGGGCTCATCTTAGGGAAAGCCAGGGTTTTAGGCACGTGATCGGCGTACGGGTGAGGAACCCGTCTAGGGATGTCAGGGCAGCCAGGTGCCAGCCGCAAGGTGAGTCAGGGGTCACCACCTTCCTTCTCACTTGGGCAGGGCCTTCCTCTTTCCCTCCCTCTGTGTCACGTATGTGATAGTCACGCCGATCGTGATATTATTACTGGCCCTTATTTTTTGGGAGGAAAAAAATAAATAAATTTTCTCTCTACTTAGAATCCAATATGGATCCTATTGCTGCTTTGGCAAAACAGCTTCAAGGCCTGTCTTTGGAGGTGGCAGGATTGAAGGTGTCTGTCCTCCAACAACAGCAGCAAATGCAGCAGACCGCAAGCCCAGCGGTTGCTATGGGTAACCAGGTTGTTACAGAACCCAAGGTTGTTCTTCCTGACAGATTTTCTGGGGGAAGGGACAAATTTGTGACGTTCCGTGAGGCCTGCAAATTATATTTTAAGCTGCGCCCTTACTCCTCAGGTAATGAAGAACAGCGGGTGGGGATTGTTATTTCCCTGCTTCAGGGGGACCCGCAATCCTGGGCGTTCTCGTTACCCCCTGGTTCCCAGGCTCTCCGGTCAGTGGAGGGATTTTTTGGGGCTTTGGGTCTCATATATGATGACCCTGACCAAGTCGCCCTGGCTGAGTCGAAGTTACGGAGACTCCTACAGGGAGATCGGCCAGCAGAGGAATATTGCTCAGAGTTCCGTAGGTGGGCTACGGATACTCAGTGGAACGACCCGGCTCTCAGGAGTCAGTTCTGCTCTGGGTTATCTGAAAGGGTTAAGGATGCGCTGGCGCTGTATGAGACCCCCCTTTCCCTTGATGCTGTTATGTCCCTCTCTATCAGAATAGATAGACGTCTTAGGGAGAGATCAAAAATTCCTGAGCAATTGGTAACCTCTCCCAAGCAACAGTTAGTCTGTACTGACTTAGATGAGCCTATGCAGCTAGGAGGAACTTCTCGTCAGGTCCGTCCTCCTGAGGTTCGCCGTAGGTGGGGGGCTTGTTTTTTCTGTGGGGGGAGGGGTCATTTCATTAATGTCTGTCCCTCCTTTCTCAAAAACAAAAGACCGTCGGAAAACTACTAACCCCAGGCTGTGCGGAGGATGTCAGCCGGGGGGTATACGTTTCCTCCATACGAACATCTCAATTTGTGTTGCCAGCGGTTATTGTTTTTGGTGTTAAGACGGAGTCTATTTCTTTTTTTCTAGACAGTGGAGCAGGGGTAAATTTGATAGATGCCCATTTTGCCCGCACTATGGGTTTGTCTCTCTGTACGCTGCAGAGACCTATTCCCATATTCGCTATTGATTCTGCTCCTCTGTCTCAGAGAAACCTCACTCACATTGTCCATAACTTACACCTTCGGGTAGGGGACCACCATAATGAGTGTCTTTCATGTTACGTTCTGGAGGGCCTTCCCTCTCCTGTGGTATTGGGTCTTCCCTGGTTGGTAGCGCACAATCCAGTGGTGGATTGGCAGGCCAGGGAGATATTGGAGTGGAGTGAGCATTGCAGAGAGAATTGCTTAAATAACAATTGCTTAATCGCCTCCATAGCTTCTCTACCTACATTTATTTTGGACTTTGAGGACGTTTTTTCTGAAAAGGGTTGTCAGAAGCTACCGCCTCATCATCCTTATGATTGCCCGGTTAACCTGATTCCCGGTGCAAAATTACCCAAGTCCAGGTTGTATAATCTTTCGGGTCCCGAGAGACAAGCCATGAAAGATTATATCTCCGAGAGTCTGGCTAAGGGACACATCAGACCCTCTTCTTCACCCGTGGCTGCAGGGTTTTTCTTTGTTAAAAAGAAAGATGGGGGCCTGCGTCCTTGCCTAGATTTCCGTGAGCTAAACCGGATAACCATCCGAGACCCATACCCTCTTCCTCTCATTCCTGACCTTTTTAATCAGATTGCGGGTGCTAGGTGGTTCTCCAAACTTGATCTTAGGGGGGCCTACAATCTGATTCGTATCAAGGAAGGGGATGAGTGGAAGACAGCTTTTAACACCCCTGAGGGGCATTATGAAAATTTAGTCATGCCTTTCGGTCTGACCAATGCCCCTGCTGTCTTCCAACATTTCGTTAATGATATTTTTAGTCATCTTATCGGCAGGTTTGTAGTCATATACCTAGATGATATCTTAATTTATTCGGCTGATCTGAAAACACATGAAGTACATGTCAGGCAAGTACTGCAGGTCCTACGGACGAATAAATTATATGCGAAAGACCCCCCTTTCCCTTGATGCTGTTATGTCCCTCTCTATCAGAATAGATAGACGTCTTAGGGAGAGATCGAAAATTCCTGAGCAATTGGTAACCTCTCCCAAGCAACAGTTAGTCTGTACTGACTTAGATGAGCCTATGCAGCTAGGAGGAACTTCTCGTCAGGTCCGTCCTCCTGAGGTTCGCCGTAGGTGGGGGGCTTGTTTTTTCTGTGGGGGGAGGGGTCATTTAATTAATGTCTGTCCCTCCTTTCTCAAAAACAAAAGACCGTCGGAAAACTACTAACCCCAGGCTGTGCGGAGGATGTCAGCCGGGGGGTATACGTTTCCTCCATACGAACATCTCAATTTGTGTTGCCAGCGGTTATTGTTTTTGGTGTTAAGACGGAGTCTATTTCTTTTTTTCTAGACAGTGGAGCAGGGGTAAATTTGATAGATGCCCATTTTGCCCGCACTATGGGTTTGTCTCTCTGTACGCTGCAGAGACCTATTCCCATATTCGCTATTGATTCTGCTCCTCTGTCTCAGAGAAACCTCACTCACATTGTCCATAACTTACACCTTCGGGTAGGGGACCACCATAATGAGTGTCTTTCATGTTACGTTCTGGAGGGCCTTCCCTCTCCTGTGGTATTGGGTCTTCCCTGGTTGGTAGCGCACAATCCAGTGGTGGATTGGCAGGCCAGGGAGATATTGGAGTGGAGTGAGCATTGCAGAGAGAATTGCTTAAATAACAATTGCTTAATCGCCTCCATAGCTTCTCTACCTACATTTATTTTGGACTTTGAGGACGTTTTTTCTGAAAAGGGTTGTCAGAAGCTACCGCCTCATCATCCTTATGATTGCCCGGTTAACCTGATTCCCGGTGCAAAATTACCCAAGTCCAGGTTGTATAATCTTTCGGGTCCCGAGAGACAAGCCATGAAAGATTATATCTCCGAGAGTCTGGCTAAGGGACACATCAGACCCTCTTCTTCACCCGTGGCTGCAGGGTTTTTCTTTGTTAAAAAGAAAGATGGGGGCCTGCGTCCTTGCCTAGATTTCCGTGAGCTAAACCGGATAACCATCCGAGACCCATACCCTCTTCCTCTCATTCCTGACCTTTTTAATCAGATTGCGGGTGCTAGGTGGTTCTCCAAACTTGATCTTAGGGGGGCCTACAATCTGATTCGTATCAAGGAAGGGGATGAGTGGAAGACAGCTTTTAACACCCCTGAGGGGCATTATGAAAATTTAGTCATGCCTTTCGGTCTGACCAATGCCCCTGCTGTCTTCCAACATTTCGTTAATGATATTTTTAGTCATCTTATCGGCAGGTTTGTAGTCATATACCTAGATGATATCTTAATTTATTCGGCTGATCTGAAAACACATGAAGTACATGTCAGGCAAGTACTGCAGGTCCTACGGACGAATAAATTATATGCGAAAATTGAAAAATGTGTCTTCGCCGTTCAGGAAATACAGTTCCTGGGATATCTATTATCTGCTTCAGGTTTCCGTATGGATCCTAGGAAGGTCCAGGCAATTTTAGATTGGGATCTTCCTGAGAACCTTAAAGCTCTACAACGGTTTTTGGGTTTCGCAAATTTCTATAGAAAGTTCATTAAAAATTATTCAGTGATCGTTAAACCCCTTACTGACATGACTAGGAAGGGGACAGATTTTTCTAAATGGTCTGACGCCACTAAAATTGCATTTTCCTCTCTAAAAGAGAGATTTACCTCGGCACCTGTTCTAATTCAACCTGATGTCTCCCAGCCTTTTATTGTTGAAGTAGATGCGTCAGAGGTGGGAGTGGGGGCTGTATTGTCTCAGGGTCCGTCTCCTGGCAAATGGCGTCCTTGCGCTTTCTTTTCCAAAAAGTTATCTACAGCAGAAAAGAACTATGATATTGGAAATAGGGAACTGTTGGCGATTAAACTGGCGTTTGAAGAGTGGCGTCACTTCTTAGAGGGAGCAATCCACCCCGTCACGGATCACAAAAACCTTCTGTACCTAGAATCGGCTAAGCGTCTCACCCCTAGACAAGCTAGGTGGTCGCTATTCTTTACCAGATTTAACTTTGTAATCACCTATCGTCCTGGGGCAAAAAATACAAAGGCAGACGCATTATCTCGTAGTTTCCCTGGAGGGGGTAATGTTAGTGATCCGGTACCTATTTTACAAAGAGGAGTGGTTGTCTCTGCTGTACACTCTGTTCTAGAGGGAAAGGTGTTAGAGGCCCAGGGGGACGCCCCGGCCTCTTGCCCCTCAGAGAAATTGTTTGTACCGTTAAACCTGCGTCTTGAATTATTAAAGGAACATCATAATTCGGCACTTGCTGGGCACCCGGGTAGTAAAGCAACCTTGGAGCTATTGTCTCGTCGTTTTTGGTGGCCAAGGTTGCGTCAGGATGTAATGGATTTCGTGTCTACTTGTTCTACTTGTGCACGCGCGAAAGTCTCTCATACACGTCCAGCAGGGTCTTTATTGCCACTTTTCATCCCCAATAGGCCATGGACACATCTGTCAATGGATTTCATCACTGACTTACCGTTGTCTGCGGGTAAAACAGTTATCTTGGTAGTAGTAGACAGGTTTAGCAAAATGGTACACTTTATTGCGCTACCCGCACTTCCTAATGCTAAGACTCTTGCTCAGGTGTTTATCAGTGAAATCGTGAAGCTTCACGGGGTCCCTTCGAATGTGGTTTCGGATCGGGGAACCCAGTTTATTTCTAAGTTTTGGAAAGCTTTTTGTTCCCGTCTGGGGGTACACTTGTCCTTTTCCTCAGCTTTCCATCCTCAGTCGAATGGACAGACTGAGCGTACCAACCAAAACCTAGAAACATATTTAAGGTGTTTTGTGTCTGAAAACCAAGAGGTGTGGTCATCATATTTACCGTTAGCCGAGTTTGCCATAAATAATCGCTGTCAGGAATCCACTGGCAAGTCACCATTTCTTGGTGCATACGGTTTTCATCCCCAATTTTGTACTTTCAAAGAGGGGGGGTCTTCTGGGGTTCCCGAAGAGGAACGGTTTTCTTCATCTCTTTCATCGGTATGGCAGAAGGTGCAAGTTAACTTGAAAAATATGAGTGGTAAATATAAATGCATGGCCGATAGGAAACGGTCGCCAGGTCCGGACCTAGGAGTGAATGACTATGTGTGGTTGTCTACTAGGAATATTAAGTTGAAGGTTCCCTCTTGGAAACTGGGCCCTAGGTTCATTGGTCCTTATAAAATAGTAGCCGTCATTAACCCTGTGGCTTTTCGCCTGGAGCTACCTCAGACTTTTAAGATCCATAACGTCTTCCATAAGTCGTTACTCAAGAAGTATGTTCCACCTCTAGAACCATCACCGCTGCCACCTCCTCCTGTTATTGTGGATGGTAATCTGGAGTTTCAAATATCCAGAATTGTTGATTCTCGTCGGGTCCGCCGCTCTCTTCAGTATCTGGTGCATTGGAGGGGTTACGGTCCCGAGGAAAGAATGTGGGTTCCAGCGTCAGAGGTAAACGCCAACAGGTTAATTCAGGCTTTCCATGCCTCTCATCCTGAGAGACCTGGTCCTGAGTGTCCGGAGGCCCCTCGTGAAAGGGGGGGTACTGTCATGAGGGTGTCAAGAGCCACGTCTGACTCCGTTATACCCGGGGTCAGGAAGTCGCAGCGGGTGGCCGTGCGCTCTATGTCTAAAGATCACGTTGTTTATTAGTGATTGTTTTCTGTGTTTGCCTTGCAATCCTTTTTGTCTCACTCAGGGATCCGTAGCTTCTACTCCTCAGCTGTTTCTTGTCTGCCACTCCCAACCTCCTTATATTCTCCTCTCACACTTCTCTAGTTGCCAGTTATAGAGCTTCCTGCCTGGACTTCTATACTGACCCACTGGAGCTGTGAATCCTGGTTGTTGTTCCAAAGTGCTACCCTCCGGATCCCTGTTGGGCTTTTTGTTGTCTCCTGTTGTCGCCCACCTGGGATTATATGTTGAGTCTGTATTGTCTGTCCTCCCCTTGGTGTTTTCCTTTAGAGCTAGTGGTGCGGACTAGTGTTCCCACCGCCCTGTTCACTATCTAGGGCTCATCTTAGGGAAAGCCAGGGTTTTAGGCACGTGATCGGCGTACGGGTGAGGAACCCGTCTAGGGACGTCAGGGCAGCCAGGTGCCAGCCGCAAGGTGAGTCAGGGGTCACCACCTTCCCTCTCACTTGGGCAGGGCCTTCCTCTTTCCCTCCCTCTGTGTCACGTATGTGATAGTCATGCCGATCGTGATAATTATTTGCCCTACATCTCCTGTATGACGTTTGAGCATCCTAAATATCAGTAATATTCAGTTTCATTTATTTGCGCATATGCAGTGTCCCAGGGGGATCAGTAGTGTACGCTGGGCTTTGTAGTGCAGATTACCCACTAACCTGGGATCCACTGTCGTCTTCAATTCTGGTCAGATACTGGAACAGGCAGGTATTTAAAAGTTCGTGACGCCAGTGTCAATTAAACGGTGACACGCCGTGTATGGTATGGTGGAAGAATGAAGCAAGCATAGGGTAGCCAACAAAAACTGGAACTTTACTGAATATCAGCGATAATAATACATGGACGCAGTTGGAAGCGCCGTTCCATGAAAGACAGTTGGTTTTCCATAAGAATACAGGTGGTTATTGGAATTACAGAATGGCCGGTCTTAGCAATGTATTATACAGAGTGTTGATTACAGGAGATGCAGTACAGGCGGCTTGCACACTATTCCTGACTGATCCTGAAACATGTGACTTTCTCTCCAAGGTCTAATGCCCTTTATCTGGCGTACCCTTGAAGCTGTCCTTATCTAGTACCTCCTCTGTTATCTTGAGTACCTCTTGCTTTATCTGATCGGCCTCTGTGGTATTCTGTGTCTTGACTGGTGGCTTGCTTATGCTGTTTCATCTAAACGGATGATGACTCAGGAGGGGAACCTTCTCCTTGGATCCGGAACCCGGTTACAGGGCCTTTACTACCCTCTCCTAGTCGGCAGGCTTCAGGCCTGCTCTGCTCTCACAGGCCCATAGCCTGGCCTTTACTCAGACACAGGATCATTTCTGACCTCTGCTCCCACAGTCTGACTCTCCTACTACTACTTTCTGACTGGGCCTTATATAACCTAGGGTTCCCTAGCTCCCTCTAGTGACTCAGAGCTGGAATGACACCCTAGCCGGCCTGCACATGCACATTTCACAGTAACAGGAAGTACATAGCATTACATTAACAAGATGTTTCATACCAACCTCCCCATAAATACAGGGGGAACGACAGTACCCAAGTGACCCTTCTGTAGTGACGGGGTATTACTCTCCCGTACACTACACATACACTTACAAAACCTGCGCTACTGTACATGTGACAAACTTGCAAGCATATATACTATTCAATATGCTCAAGGCGAGCAGTAAGGGGCGGGGAAGTGGCCGTGCTGCTGATGGTGCACGCAGAGGCCGTGGCCCTGGGCGCGGTGAGACTGTGCCTGCTGCCAGAGCACAAGAAACACACTCATCCACGATACCTAGCTTCATGTCCCAGTTTGCAGGGCGGCGCAGGACACCATTCTCGAATTCACACCAGTGCGACCAAGTGGTCAATTGGATTTCAGCAGATAATGCTTCCAGTCGGTTAAGCACCACCCTGTCTTCTACAAAGTCCAGTCTCAGTAGCCAAGTGTATGGTCAGAATCCTCACCCTGATCCTCCTTCCTCCCACCATGGATAGTCTTGGCAAACAAGTGATACCACACTAGTCAGATATTCCGAGGAGCGCTTTTCAGCGCCATTCCTTGATTTGGGCCTCTCGCCAAGCCCGCTTGAAGAGGGACATGAGGAGATCTTGTGCACTGATTCCCAAACACCTGAGCATCCACAGACAAAAAAAGATGATGGTGGGGAACAACAACTAGTGTGTCATGAGGTGGATGATGATGATGAGACACAGTTGCCAATAAATCAACCGTAATTAGTGTCTCAAGAGGTTCATGATGAGGATTAGACACAGTTGTCAATAAGTGAGGTTCTTGTTAGGTCAACATGTCAGAAGTATGACCAGATTGAGGAAGTAGAAGAGGCGGTGGTGGACGATGAAATCCCTGACCCAACCTGGGAAGGTGGCAAGCCGAGCGAGGACAACAGTACAGAGGGGGAGGAATCCGCAGCATCGTATCTGGCTGGAAGAGGCAGTGGTGTGGCAAAAGGGAAAAGGCGGGCCACACCAAACAGGGCCGGAGCACCCCCTTGCGGCAATCTCCCTCGCCAAGGGGTAGGTGTTCACAGTCTGGCACTTTTTTGAGGAAAGTACAGACCATATAAGAATTGTCATTTGCAACCTGTGCCGTACCAAAATGAGCAGGGGCGTGAACAGTAGCAACCTCACCACCACCAGCATGATCTGCTACTTGGCATCAAAGCACCAAATAGGTGGGACAAATGGTCCACAATCAGTGTCTGCGGGTCACACCCCTGTCTCCTCTTCCCCTGTGTCACGTGCAGGCCAATCCCCTGTCCAAGACGAAGGCCTGGATGCCTCCCGCCCTGCACCTGGATCTTCTCAAGCACCATCAGCTAGCACATCCACTTCTGTGTCCCAGCGCAGCGCACAGATGTCCATACCCCAGGCCTTTGAACGAAAATGCAAATACCCAGCCACCCACCCACAGGCCATAGCACTAAATGCGCACCTTTCCAAATAGCTGGCCCGGGAAATGTTGCCATTTAGGCTTGTGGACACTGAGGTTTTCCGCAGACTGATGGCAGTGGCGGCGGTCCCTCGTTACTCAGTCCCCAGCTGCCACTATTTTTCCCAGTGTGCAATCCCCTCCTTACACCAGCATGTGTCCCGTAACATCACCCTGACCAATGCAGTTATTGGGAAGGTCCACTTAACGACACATGGACAAGTGCTTGTGGCCAGGGACGCTACATTTCCCTGACGGCACACTGGGTGAACGTTGTTGAGGCCGAGAGCGAGTAGTACCCTGGGATGCCATATTTTCTACCAACGCCAAGGATTGCGGGCCCTACTTCTATCAGGTTTTCTGCCACCACCTACATTAGTGGCTGCAACCCCCCTTCTCCTCCTCCAGCTCCTCCTCCACTTCCACCTCTGAATTCCCATCTTGCAGCACCAGTCAGCCATTAGTCAGTAGCTGGAAGAAGTGTAGCACTGCAGTGGGGAAGCGGCAACAGGCCAAGCTGAAACTAATTTGCTTAGGTGACAAACAGCACACTGCCGCAGAGCTGTGGCAGGGTATAAGGGACCAGACTGAGTTGTGGCTCTCGCGACTCAACCTACAACCAGGCATGGTTGTGTCTGATAATGGCCGTAACTTGGTGGCGGCTTTGGAGCTCGGCAAGCTCACACACATACCATGCCTAGCCCACGTGTATAACTTGTTTAGTGGTTCAGCGGTTTCTCAAAACCTTCCCTAATTTGCCTTAGCTACTGGTGAAGGTGCACCACGTGTGTGCTCATTTCCGAAAGTCATCTACAGATGACGCCGGTCTGGCAACGCTGCAACGGCGCTTGCAATTGCCAGCCAGCTCACCGACTGTAGTGCAATGTGAGCATGTGCTGGAACTCCACGTTCCACATGTTGGCCAGGCTTTGTGAGCAGCAGAGGGCAGTAGTGAAATACCAGCTGCAACATGGTCGTCCCCTTTCAAATCAGCTTCCGCTCTTCACAAGCGACGAGTGGGCATGGATGTCTGACCTTTTCTATGAGTTTTTACGCAACTTTGACGAATCAACACAGCTGCTGAGCTTGCGATGCCGCAATTATCAGCATGGGTATTGTGTGTATGTGACACCAATCAATGAGGACACACTCCCTCCCATCCAAACGCGTAGGGTTCTTTCGCACCGCAGTGAATTGTTTCACTGTGTACCCCTAGATAGGGTTGTCTAGGGAGTCCAACATTGTAGGGTCAGCTCCCGGACGTGCGGCCCATAGCCGGGCCATAGGGCTCTATAGGCCTGGTAGGTTTTTTTTAGGGACAGTGAGTCTCATCTGGACCCTGCCCCCACAGGTAACACTGGCTTCTGGGACTGCGCCACTACACCCAGAAGCCACTGGTAAGACTTCAGTTTATACTTTTTCTGTGGAATTTATACCTGCGCTGGGGTACAGTGTTTCCTTGTTCACATGGGTATAACCATACCATTCTGGTCTCCCATTGTGACTGTATTTGTTCGGTAATTAAGTTATTTGTGACACGCTTGTGGTGTGTACACTTTTTTGATATTATGTGTTATGCCTGTACCTTTTATCTGAATATTTATTAAACGTTAAGTCTTATTATACGCTACCTTCTCTTTCTATATACATCCATTATTGTGGTAGCTGGCGAGCGATATTCACTACCTCTCGCTGGCTGGGCAACTTTATTTATTTGCTTTGATTTTGTGAGGGACATGTCCGGCTTCCTTACGACGGGACTAAACAAAAAATAATGTCTGTCTGAGGCTAGAGAGGTTTTTTCAGAACGTACATTCATACACAAGAAGTACACCCCAAAAAGCAGTACAAAAGAGGGAGGGGTGGATACTGGTCCCGAGGTAGAGGTGGACACTATATGCGTAATGAAGCCAACCAACAAGGTTTTTTAGAACAGGGATCCCACTACCCCCTCCGCAATCAGAATACACAGGGGTCGACAACATAACAACATCAGTCACAAATAACCAGGTGATCAATCTATCATCTAGACCCCTTTCCTCTGCCGAAATTACACTACTCGGCCGTGGACTATCATTTGTCCCCACCTCCAACTTTGAAACATTCAATTGGATTAAAGATCTCTACCTGTTTGCGCGCAGACTAAGATGGCACAAACACTTTAAAATCCAACAAAAAAAGGAAAGCCGCAAACTGGGCATCCTGGTGGAGATCTTGGAGGACGTGAAAACCCTCTATAACCTTGATTCCGAGCTACCATCCAACAAAGGGTTTGGCCCTTTTACAGAATTGAAGAACAAAAGTTGCAGAATGCCACCACAGGGGGATATCTCCTGTATAGACGTGTTTCTTAAACATACGATCGCTGACCTAACCATGCTTGAACCATCTCCCTTTAGACATAATTGTAGTCGTGAAGAGAGGAGGGCCATCAGCGATCTTGAAAAGGAGGCATTCATCACTATTAAGCCGTCCGATAAGGGGGGCAACGTGGTAGTGATGGACACCTCTGCATATTGCCCTATGTGTCTCACTATCTTGAAAGATAGGAGTAATTACGAATCCATTACTGCGGACCCCACTACACAATACAGAGCAGAACTTCGGGAGATTCTGTGTCTGGGGTAGGTAGTCTCTCACAAAACTGTGGGATCTATATAGATCAACTGTTGAGACCATTTGTTGAAAGTCTCCCTTCATATATCAGGGACACTGGTGATCTTCTGACCAAACTCGAGGGCATCTCAATTGAGGATAACTGGTTCCTCGCATCAATCGATGTAGAGGCGCTGTACTCCTCAATTCCCCACGAAGCGGGTATCTCGGCGGTCAGCCATTTTTTGAGAGCAAGGGGTCAACAGTTCTTGAGCCACAATGATCTCATTATTGAACTCCTTCAGTTCGTACTAACACGCAACTGTTTCCTTTTTAATGGCACTTACTTCCACCAGCTCAGGGGCACCGCGATGCGCCGTCGTCCGTAAATCTGCTCCTGGGCTGGTGGGAAGAAACCATGGTATTTGGTGATCCCCCAATGATGGGTCTCACCAATGTAGTAATGTGGTCACGCTTCATCAATGATATTTTTGTCATCTGTAGCGGACCAGAGCGGTCATTCAAGGAGTTTGTGGCTGATCTCAACAACAACCTGATAAATCTGAGATTTACATCAGTCATTGAGAAGAATCACCTGCCATTCTTAGACATCTTAATCCATAAGGGCTCATCAGGGCAAATTGAGACCTGCATCTATCGCAAACCAACATCTACTAACTCCCTGTTCAAATGGGAGAGCAACCACCCAGGGGTATCCCCACAGGGCAATACTTGCATCTTAGACGCAATTGCTCGAATTACGCCGAATTTATCAACCAGGCAGGTGACCTACGCAGAAGGTACCCAGATAAGGTTCTGCGTATTGCTTTTCAGAAACCATTAGCTCGAGAACGTACAGACTTGCTCCATGCCACCAATCACCCAGAGAGTAAGACCACAAACACTGTGAGAGTAATTGGTACATTTGATACGGCAGCTGGTCAGGTCCGCAGTATCATCGCCAAACATTGGGAGACTCTCCTAATGGAACCGGATCTGGGCGATGCCCTCAAGCCCTACCCCTCCATTACATATAGGAGGGGTAGTAATCTGAGAGACCGTCTGGTGAAAAGCCACTTCGCTGGAGCATCCAGTAATATGTACATAGATATAAATAAAAGAGCACTACTACTCATATCCAGATATTTAGGACACTAATACTGAGATACTGATACAGATATGTATAATTTTTTATTTATTTATTTTTCAAGTATCTGTTTCAGTATTCAGTATTACACACTAACACATACAGGTTCTGCTCCTTCTCCTCTGACATCTTTTGGAGGCTAAAGGACCTGTGATCATGTGACATGATGACATCTTCAAAGGTCTATCAGCCTACCAGTACTGTTTCCCAAAGGTCCTTCATACTCTTATATGTAAATATATGCCTAGGGGTCATTGTAAATAGCGATTTTGTTGTGGTTTTGTTTTGAATTGTGGCAAACACCACAGTAAAACCACAATGTACAATAATCCCCAAAGACACAGATGTCTACAGAACTGTGCAGGAAAGGCATTCCAAAGTTATTACCCCATGAAGTGACAGGTGTTAGATTTGAAAAATGGGGCAGCGCCCAAAAGGGGTTTATACATTTTTATCTTGCTGTATGTGATTGCTATGTTCTTGGCTCCTGGAAATGAAGTGATGCTGGAGTAACTGTCTGTTGTAAGTCTACTATACTCTGCAGTCCATCACAATAACCATCCTGTTCATTTACAACCCACCATAACTATGATTTATGAAGAAAGACAGTGAAATAACTGTCATGGCAGCAATATTCCATTGAATTCAAGGCGTTCCGACCTGAGAATATGATCCAGACTCAGCCTTTAGAGATAACATGGTGGTCTAATGGAAGGTGTGTTTTGACTAAGTATGCAGTCCCCGAGAGCCTTCTGCATTATACTCAAGGAAAAACACATACTGTGCTAACAGAGAACATTTCCTGAGCTCGCTGCCTGGCTTTCAATCATTTCTAGTGTGCAAAATGCCAAATATCCCTCAGAATAAAATAGTTCAGAGGATTGGGCTTCCCAAAGCACTAAGCTGAGCTGTAGCTCTGCCCAACATCCATCAGCTTCATTGAATAAGGCAGCTACTTTTTGTTTCTCTCATCATT
Source organism: Bufo gargarizans (assembly GCF_014858855.1). Lineage (NCBI taxonomy): Eukaryota > Metazoa > Chordata > Amphibia > Anura > Bufonidae > Bufo > Bufo gargarizans. The sequence goes on along the minus strand of NW_025334170.1, from coordinate 8,322 downwards.
AATATGGGCGTATTGTCTGAAGACAATGGCAGCTCCATAAATTTCACATCCTGGGGCATGGATTAGAATTAAATAAAATTTGCTTGAAACAATAATATTTTAATTTGAAGTCAGATTGAACACGGTATCTGAGCTGCAGGCAATAGGTTGTAGATCAGGAGGAGCGCAGCAGATTGATATATGGATTAACTTGTATTTTATTCATTCAAATTCATGCTCTGTGCATCCAGAAATGGCTGTCAATCACTGATAGGACCGCCTCAGAAGCCCAGAATAAGCAGGAATTAAAAAGAATAAAGCACACGTTATACTAATTATTTTCCCACAAAATTATGTATCAATCTGCTCAGCTTCTCCTGCTCTAGAAGTGTGCTGCATTTTCAATGTGACATGCTTGTTTTAAGAATATTAATAAAATCTGCCCAACACAGGGGAATATCAAAAATATTTATTGTAGCTAAAATCTTAATCTAGTTGGAGGCCCCCTAGGTGGCTGCTATACAGATTGCTTAATCTGATGCTTAGACACTTTATAGAACAGTGACAAAGTGTTCACTGTTTTATCCATTCAATCTACCATAAGTATAAATAAGTCACATTTTTACAGTTTGGAAATTAACTCCTACAAACAGAAAGAATGCAGTATTCAACAAATAGATAAGGCCCCATGCACACGACCATATCCGTTTTGTGGTCTGCAAATCGCAAATTTGCAAGAAATGGATGTGGTCCAAGTGCTGTATTTATTGTATTTGCCGAACCATTGTTTTCAATGCATCCGTGGTCCACATTTTGCAGACATAGTCTATATTTTTGCAGAAAGGACTTATGAATGCATGTGCTCTATGTACATTACACAAAAAGATAGAAAATGTCCTATACTCAGGTGTGCAATAGGTGTGCAAAAAATGGTGATGCAACACAGACTGTATCCACATTTTCCAGATCTGCCATTTGCAGAGCACAAAACAGATACGGTCGTGTGCATGGCACCTTATTCATATACAGTTGAAACCAGAAGTTTACATGCACTATATAAAAATACACATATGCATGTTTTAATCAATATCTGACATGAAATCAGAATAAACCTTTCCAGTTTTTGGTCAATTAGGACTACCATAATTCTTATTAGTTGCCAAATGCCAGAATAATGAGAGAGAGAAAGAATGTTTTAAGGCATTTTTATTACTTTCTGCAATGTCAAAAGTTTACATACACTAAGATTACTATGCCTTTACACAATCCTGACTCCCCATATGATAATGTCATGTGTTTGGAAACTTCTGTTAGGTTTGTTGATTAGTGACTAAAATAATAAGGGGCATGGAGGGTCTTAGTTATGAAGAAACATTAAAAGAATTGAATTTATTTAGTCTTGAGAAGAGACGTCTAAGGGGGGACATGATTAACCTATACAAATATATAAATGGGCCATACAAAAATACGGTGAAAAACTGTTCCATGTAAAATGCCCTCAAAAGACAAGGGGGCACTGCCTCCGGGTTGAGAAGAAAAAGTTCAGTCTCCAGAAAAGTCAAAGCTTCCTTACTGTAAAAACTGTGAATCTGTGGAATAGACTTCCTCGGGACGTGGTCCAAGCAGGAAAAGTGGACAGTTTTAAAAATGGTTTACATTAATTCTTAAAAGTAAACAACATTAATGCTTATGAAAATGTGTAGAAATCTGAGTCTCAATTCCTTCTGGGATTAGCGTCCCCACTTATCCCTTGGTTAAACGTGTGGCTTATTTTTTTTCAACTGCAATAACTATATAGGAGACACACCTGTAGATGTATTTAAAACATGCTTCTTCTTTGTGTAGCATCATGGCAAAGTCTACAGAAATCAGCCAAGATATCAGGAAGAGAAATGTGGACTTGCACAAGTCTGGCTCAACCTTGGGTGCAATTTCAAGATACCTGAAGGTGCCTTGTTCATCTGTACAAACAATTACACGCAAGTACAAACAAGATGGGAATGTCCAGCCATCATACCGCTCAGGAAGGATAGGGGTTTTGTGTCCCAGAGAAGAACGTGCTTTAGTACGACATGTGCATATCAACCCAAGAACAAAAGTAAAAGACCTTGTGATTATGATGGTGAAAACTGGTAAGATTGTGTCAATATACAAAGTGAAACCAGTACTGTATCAACATGGGCTGAAAGGCCACTCTGGCAGGAGGAAGCCATTACTCCAAAAGAAACATAAAGTCAAATTAATGTTTGCAAATGCACACAGGAACAAAGACCTACATTTTTGGAGACATGTCCTGTGGTCTGACAAAACTAACATTTAACTTTTTGGCCATAATGACCATCGTTACCTTTGGAGGAAAAGGGAGAAACTTGGAAGCCTAAGAACACCATCCCAACTGTAAAAGACGGTGGTGGCAGCATCATATTGTGGGGTTGTTTTGCTGCAGGAGGGACTGGTGCACTTCACAAAATAGATGGCATCATGAGGAAAGAATATTTTGTGGAAATACTGAAGCAATATCTCAAGATATCAGCCAGAAAGTTAAAGCTTGGGCAGAAATGGGTCTTCCAAATGGACAATGACCCGAAGCATACTACCAAACTGGTTACAAAGTGGCTTAAGGATAACAAAGTCAATGTTTTGGAGTGGCCATCACAAAGCCCTGATCTGAATCCTATTGAAAATGTATGGGCAAAGCTGAAAAGGCAAGTGCGAGCAAGGCGACCAACAAACTTGGCTCAGTTACACCAGTTTTGTCAGGAGGAATGGGCCCAAATTCCAAACAACTATTGTGAGTAGCTTGTGGAAGGATATCCAAAACGTTTGACACAAGTCATACAGTTTAAGGGCAATGGTACCAAATATTAATTAAATTCATGTAAACTTTTGACTTTGCAGAAAGTAATAAAAATGCGTTAAAACATTCTCTCTCTCTTATTATTCTGGCATTTGGCAAATAATAATAATTATGGTAATCCTAGTTGACCAAAAACAGAAAAGGTTTATTCTGATTTCAAATCAGATATTGGGAAAAACATGCATTTGTGTATTTTTATATAGTGTATGTAAACTTCTGGTTTGAACTGTATAAGGAGGTCATTTAATCTAGACACTAGCCCTGATTTGTCATGCCTTCACACCAGAATCTTGGCTTTGCAAGATGGGGCTTATGTAATCTTTTGGGCTCACTTGCGTAAAAGTTTTCTGCTCTTTTGCATTTTTACACCACTCACTCCAGTTTTGAGGTATGGGTGAGAAATTGGGTGTGGTTAGCTATGTTAATGTGTTTCACTCCAGATTCACTGAGACTGTTTTTAAAAAGTCTCAAAAAAATTCACAACCTCACTCCAGTAGGTTTAAGTTAGGTTTAAGGTTGAGACAAATTTATCAAACAACCTGTGACATTTCATAAATGTGGCACAAAGTACTGCAACGCAGACTCAAGCAAAATTGACTTCAAATATTCCCCTCATGATAAATTACCCTAAATTATTTTTATTGGACTGCTTTCTCAACAATGAGCAGATTACAGAATGTCCTGCTACTGTGATCACCGTTTTCAGCTCAACTTTATGGAGGATCCTAGCGGCAACTGTTCAATTCTCCTGCAGTGCAACTACAGGAGAAAAAAAGTATTACACAATGCTTATTGAAATCAATTAGCCATACACATTTAATGCATGGACATGCAGAGCAAGAGAAGTTCTTTGAAGCAGTTCTCCACTCTGGCTTAAAGGATAACTCTCATATTTTTTTTATTTATTTGCTAGTTTATTAGAGCTAGGCATGTATACCTGAGTTAGTCTGTCAATGATTGTTAAAAGATCTGTAATTACCTTATAATAACAGATATTATTAATTTCTCCTGTCCCTTTCTACTGCTCCCTTAAAGGGAACCTGTCATGTGGATATTTGATTATAATCTAACTAATTATATACAATCATTAACTACTAAAAATTACCTTAGATGTATTCACTTACTGGTGTGACAGATGGTTACTTCATAATATACACACAAAGATGCCGCATCCTAATGAGCTGATTTGAGTCCAGCGTGAAGTCATTGAGTCCAGCGTATATTTAATTCAGAGCTATAGCCACTCCCCTGCCCACCTGCTGCTGATTCATATGGAAAATAACTGTCATTCAGCAGCAGGTGGGCGGGGAGAGTCAAGAGCTCATGAATATTCAGGACTCATCATTATCAGCTGAAGCTTTTCAATACAAGATGTTGGCAGATTGACTGGGTCAAATAAAGAAAGTGACCCAGCATTTTGCTAAGAGAATCAGTCACTTATTTATGTTGCTCTTAGTTAGGACACCATAAAACTGGTGACAGGTTCCCTTTAAAAGACCGTTGCTATGGCTCATCTGTCTCCGGCTAGGAAGACGGAGGGGCGGTCCTTCACACTGTATGCCTGCATTAGGCTTCAGAGTGAGGAGGCGTGTCTCTCAGTAATCCAATCTGACTGGCTGCTGGCTACAGCTAGTGTGTATGGGAAGTAAGGGAAGGCAGTTTGGCCTCAGAGAACTGGCAAAGGAGCCATCTTGAGAAGATTATCATATTGTAGGATTCAACACAGCTGTAACTAAGGGGAAAACTCATAGAAAACAGTGGTATGTGAAGAAGCTAAAGATTGCGTTATGCATAATGCTGCTGTAGCAGTAACATATGGTAAAATAGATTTTTTTTTAAATATGAAAACAGGACAGTTATCCTTTAACCTTTTTAACTTTAAACAGACACAGCAACTGTTAAATTCAAATGACTGGTCAAGACCCCGATTTGTCAGCTGGAAAAATGTTAAAGTAAATAACAAGATGGCAGTTTTTTTTCTTTCCTTTTTTTGGAACCTATTTGCATTTTCCCCATGGAACATTTTCCTCTAGCCTCCTTACCTCCCTGGTGTTTCTCCCTAGAAATAGACCAGTTAGTATTCCAGTGAAACTTTCCCGGCTTTGAAGCAGACAGTCTACGTTATCCTAAATTAAACTTTTTTTCAGTTTCCAAACTCTTAAGACACATAAATTAATTCCAGCAGATAGACTGAGAAACACCATCGCCTCTCTATTCCGAGTATGGATAACAGTTTCCTACCTCCCTAACCACATATTCCCTAGACAACTCTACTCTCAGCTCTTCACAGCATAAATCTAAGTTGAATATATCCGATCTTCGTTTTTTAGCAGAGCAAATGAGGATATAATAAAGTATCCAAGTCATTTTAACAGGACTTACTCTTATCTTCCCTCTTAGCTGATCAAATAAACCAGAGAACAGGATGTGTACCTGGGGGAACAACTGGGCTATAAATACAGATACAGATGTTGCAGCTGCCAGGAAGTTATATTGCAATTTCAGTTTTGCAGAGACACACCATGTTATTTCAATCAAGTCAAATAAAGGCGCAATTCTAGCAGTAATGTTAACCCTCTACAGCTGTAGTTACTTGATAAGACTCGTTCAAATAATAGGTTGCAGTATGGCTGACCCCCACAACTAACAGCTCAGTTTACAAATAGATTTTTTTTGCAATGAGGGGGTTTTGACTTTTTATGTGGGGTACAGAGTCATGAAGTTGATAGATATCTGACGAGCATTCATTGTCCAGAATGTCCAGCTGCCATCTAGTGACCAAGGATTCCAACAGCGAGGACCTGTAGTGTTCAACCACATTTTAAGCAAAGGGACATTGAAGAAGGCCTCATGCACATGACCAGGTTGTGAGTGCATCCACACTTTTTGGCGATTGTTCATGAAACCATTAATTTCTATGGGTCCATAAAAATCGAAAACAGACAGCACACAGATGTCATCCGTGTGCTTCCTGCATCCATATGTGTGTTCTCTAAATTATAGAACATGTCCTCTTCTTGTCCGTATTGTGGACAAGAATAGTAATTTTCTGGTGATAGGAGGAAGAAAAATGTGGATTGCACCCAGAAGGTATCTGTATTCTGCATATCCATGGTTTGCAGACCGCACTACGGACATGTGCATGAGGCCTTAAGGTAGACTTAGAAAGCTGCATCATATTTACAGTGACAGAAATTTGTGAAAAATGCCTAATGGATTGGAGATCATAGCCTTTACCAGTGTGATCTTAATACGTAAAAACATATTACTTGACTTACCCATAGACTATAATTAGGTAAGCATAGTTCAGAAGTGCATACTTTTGAGTCTATTTGTCATTGTTTACGTTTCAGTTTTTTTTTTTTTTTTTGCAGGACAGAATAATGTAGCATACAGTACTACACTTTTCTGTCCTGTAAAAAAAATATATAGAAACATAAACTGTATTTTTCTCCCCATAAGACGCATTTTATTACCCCAAAAGTGTGTGTGGGGGAGATGCCCCTGCGTCTTATGGGGTGAATACTAATTCACTTTATGGAATTATGAGCATTATGGAAGCGCTCATTAGTACCAGAGGACCAGGAAGCAGTGAAGGCTCTGTACTCACCACTTGCTGGTCCTCGGCTGTCGGCTGTGCAGTGACTGCGCACATTGTGAGGGCGCTCTGTGACCTCATGCTGTGCGCGCCAGTTCACAGAACAGCCGACAGCAGGAGGAAGAAGATCGAGGGCGGTGAGGAGCGGCGGCTTCAAGGGGCAGTAGAGGTAAGTGTTTTTTTATTTTATAAAACATGAGGCTGCATGGGGCTGATCTGAGGCAATGAGGGTGATGAGAGGCATAATGGCTGATAATGGGGGCTGGTGAGAAGCATAATGGCTGATAATGGGGGCTGATGAGAGGCATAAGGGATGACAATGGGGGCTGATGAGAGGCATAATGGCTGATAATGGGTGTGATGAGAGGTATAATAGCTGATAATGGGGGCTGATGAGAGGCATAAGGGATGACAATGGGGGTTGATAAGAGGCATAAGGGATGATATGGGGGCTGATAAGAGGCATAATGGCTGATAATGGGTGTGATGAGAGGCATAATGTCTGATAATGGGGGCTGGTGAGAGACATAATGGCTGATAATGGGGGCTGATACAGTAAGAGGCATAATGGCTGATAATGGGGGCTGATACAGTAAGAGGCATAATGGCTGATAATGGGGGCTGGTGAGAGACATAATGGCTGATAATGGGGGCTGATACAGTAAGAGGCATAATGGCTGATAATGGGGGCTGGTGAGAGGCATAATGGCTGATAATGGGTGTGATGAGAGGCATAATGGCTGATAATGGATGTGATGAGAGGCATAATGGCTGATAATGGGGGCTGATGAGAGACATAATGTCTGATAATGGGGGCTGATACAGTAAGAGGCATAATGTCTGATAATGGGGGCTGATACAGTAAGAGGCATAATGGCTGATAATGGGGGCTGGTGAGAGACATAATGGCTGATAATGGGGGCTGATACAGTAAGAGGCATAATGGCTGATAATGGGGGCTGGTGAGAGGCATAATGGCTGATAATGGGGGCTGATGAGAGGCATAAGGGATGACAATGGGGGCTGATGAGAGGCATAATGGCTGATAATGGGTGTGATGAGAGGTATAATAGCTGATAATGGGGGCTGATGAGAGGCATAAGGGATGACAATGGGGGTTGATAAGAGGCATAAGGGATGATATGGGGGCTGATAAGAGGCATAATGGCTGATAATGGGTGTGATGAGAGGCATAATGTCTGATAATGGGGGCTGGTGAGAGACATAATGGCTGATAATGGGGGCTGATACAGTAAGAGGCATAATGGCTGATAATGGGGGCTGGTGAGAGGCATAATGGCTGATAATGGATGTGATGAGAGGCATAATGTCTGATAATGGGGGCTGATGAGAGACATAATGTCTGATAATGGGGGCTGATACAGTAAGAGGCATAATGTCTGATAATGGGGGCTGATACAGTAAGAGGCATAATGGCTGATAATGGGGGCTGGTGAGAGACATAATGGCTGATAATGGGGGCTGATACAGTAAGAGGCATAATGGCTGATAATGGGGGCTGGTGAGAGGCATAATGGCTGATAATGGGGGCTGATGAGAGGCATAATGGCTGATAATGGATGTGATGAGAGGCATAATGTCTGATAATGGGGGATGATGAGAGACATAATGTCTGATAATGGGGGCTGATACAGTAAGAGGCATAATGTCTGATAATGGGGGCTGGTGAGAGGCATAATGGCTGATAATGGGTGTGATGAGAGGCATAATGGCTGATAATGGGGGTTGGTGAGAGGCATAATGGCTGATAATGGGGGCTGATAAGAGGCATAAGGGTTGATAATGGGGGCTGATAAGAGGCATAAGGGCTGATAATGAGTGATGAGCGGCTATATTCGAATTTGCGATATTTCACAAATATTTGGGC